>NW_022900926.1:79427398-79430251 GCF_012274545.1 Fukomys damarensis | reverse complement strand
TTCCTTCCCCATGCTATTAGTTTTGTATACAGGTTTTTAACTGTATTTTTCTGCCTAAGATTTTTGCATTACTTCCATTAATATTTGATCTTTTTTGTGTCACCTAAAAGCTGCTGTATCCATTTTCTATGCTCTCATTCTTGTTTTTAAGGTATCCTAAGTATATAGTTACTTTTATCAGTCCTGTCTTGTTCTCTGTCTTCCCAATGGTCACTTCTGATGACTATATTTTCAATAGCAATTTTTACAACCTGGATTTGTGTTTAGTACCTCTTTCTGAATGGTTTGTACATGTTTCCTTTAATTTTATTTAGCTTAGATAGCTTTTTATTAGTGTCTTTGTAAGCTCATTGACCATTTATTTTGTATATTAAGTCCATTATCTGTTTAGGAGTATCACCTTTGAGCTTGTTGAGAGTCTTATTAATTTGTTTTCTTTTATCTTCTTTTTTGTCCCTTCATATAAACTCCCTATCTAGTTTTTCATTTCTTCTCCTTTGATGTTGTGAGAATAAGCTTTGTGAAAGTTGAGATTTTTTTGAAGGTATTTTGTTGTCTTGTATTCTCTTGTTTCTACTTTTCTTTTTATTCTAAGATTTCTAAGTATTTGCTTTTCAGCTTAGTGCTCTGGTTATTCATAAATATAGGCCATTTTCCTCTGTCCCAAGATTAAACTACTTTCATTAATTTGTGAGGAAAGGATCCAGCATAATTAGCCCATTATTTGGTTCTCTAAAAATAAGCTGTAGTATAGTTTTAAAAGCAAAGCAAATATTGGGATACAGTAAAAATCAATTAATGGCAACCACTCTGGCACTCTGGCAATAGCAATGAAATCAATCATAATTGAATCAAAGATAAACTTTATATTGACTTACCAGGATAATCATTAGCATCTACCACTCTTAACAATAGAAACAAGATCTGTAATTATAGCAAACACAGAGACAAACCAAATATTGACATACAGTAAATATCTGCTAAATATAACACTGAATCAGCTCTAGAAATAGAAATGAATTCAACAATAATAACAATGAACTGAATATATATTTATTAAAATAATACTTACTATTAAGTATTACCATTGGCACTTACTTTAACCCATGTAATATAATGCTGGGCTAAACAAACCCACTTATTTTTCTACTGAAATATTTTACTTTGGTGTTATAGTAGCCAACTGTGTATCTCAGTACCTTTACCTGAGGGATATAAGCAACAGTCTTTGTGTTTACCCACTTGATACAATGAAAGGCAATGTGTGTGCACCTGTGCAAAAGTGTCAACGTGAGGTTTGCATCCACATTATTCACTTTCAGGTTTTGTGTGTGTTTAACTGAGCAGCACAGAAATATAATACAGCCACGCCATTCTAGGATTTTTTAAAAAAAGTTTTCTTTTGATTTTTCTGGTAGAAGTAGCCTACATCAGTACAATAGCACATGAAAAAACAGATTTGCAAGTTTTGGAAGTGGTCAGAAGTGAAACATCAATGGTGAAGATGATCCATTATGATAAAATACATGTTTGTGTACCCGAAGAGTGGAGTGGGTGTTTGATGATGATGATGATGATGACGACTTTGATGTTGACCATGTGAGCCACAGCTCCTGTGGCAGTGAAATGGGTCAAGAATTGACAGGCACACACACAGACCTGCATGATTCAGATGATGAAGGAAACAATAATATTAGTATATATTTGACTACTTCAAATGTTGCAAAATGGTCATTCAAGCAAATGGAATACTATGTTAGAAATAGGTCTGAAAATATAGTGAGGGTCTTTCGGGGTGAAACCTATTAGACAGAATGCCAGCACTGTCATTCAATGTTGGAAATTGTAACAGATGAAATGCTATAACATGCTGTGAAATACAAGTCAGATGTTCAGTATACACCAAAAACCATATTGAAAAAAATATTATGACACTTCACTAGCTTAATTGAAAGCATTCATAGGTCTGCTGTACTTAGCTGGGATTTATCATCATAATTGCATGAATGTAAAAGACTTATAGAAGCGTGCCACCAGCCCCAGCAAGGAAGGCCTCCCTGAGATCTGCTCTCCCACCAGCCTGCTTGGGCCCATTTGGGGGGACTGGGTAGACACGCCCCCCCCACTCACGGCCTGCTCTGCCACCAGCTCCAGCAAGGAAGGTAGCTGTAGGAAGGCAGTGGATGAGGGTCAAGCAATCTGCTATTCTTTTTTTTTTTTTAATTTTATTGAGTTTATTGGTACATTTTAGGGATACAGTACAGTTACCTTCATTGTTGGGATCATGTACCTCTACATGGCAAGTCTTGATTCTCATTTTTTCCCCTTACCTCTGCCCTCCCTTCACCCCCTCCTCCCCTCCCCATCTACAAACACTTTATTTTCATCTTTTCATTCTCTCACATTTTTTTCTTTTCCCTTTTTTTTCTTCCCCTACCCAACACACCTTCCCTACACCTTTAGCAATCTGCTATTCTTAATGCCAACACATTCAGGCCTAGCCCCTTCTGAAAGCCACACATTATGGTCCTGGAGAACCCCCCATAGAGCAGAACTTCCAATGTCCTGGCTTGAGTTTTAAAATTCTTAGGCAATATCTCATTTGTGACCTCATTGTGACTGACTCTTGTGGCTGTCTACCACTCATTCCCTGTGGGATGATGACTCCAGAAACTCTGAAGTGTAGTTGTTCTCTAACTCAGTCTTACACAATTGATCCCTTCCCAAAATGGCTCTTGTGTAATCCCTCTCAGATATGGTGGGCATCACACTGGGTTTCTTCTCCAGAAAAGCAAAGCAAAGTAAATAAAAGCAAAGCAAAACAAAGCAAGAAGAGATATTTTCAGAGTAAAA
>NW_022900926.1:79416746-79426923 GCF_012274545.1 Fukomys damarensis | reverse complement strand
TTAGGGATACAGTACAGTTACCTTCATTGTTGGGATCATGTACCTCTACATGGCAAGTCTTGATTCTCATTTTTTCCCCTTACCTCTGCCCTCCCTTCACCCCCTCCTCCCCTCCCCATCTACAAACACTTTATTTTCATCTTTTCATTCTCTCACATTTTTTTCTTTTCCCTTTTTTTTCTTCCCCTACCCAACACACCTTCCCTACACCTTTAGCAATCTGCTATTCTTAATGCCAACACATTCAGGCCTAGCCCCTTCTGAAAGCCACACATTATGGTCCTGGAGAACCCCCCATAGAGCAGAACTTCCAATGTCCTGGCTTGAGTTTTAAAATTCTTAGGCAATATCTCATTTGTGACCTCATTGTGACTGACTCTTGTGGCTGTCTACCACTCATTCCCTGTGGGATGATGACTCCAGAAACTCTGAAGTGTAGTTGTTCTCTAACTCAGTCTTACACAATTGATCCCTTCCCAAAATGGCTCTTGTGTAATCCCTCTCAGATATGGTGGGCATCACACTGGGTTTCTTCTCCAGAAAAGCAAAGCAAAGTAAATAAAAGCAAAGCAAAACAAAGCAAGAAGAGATATTTTCAGAGTAAAACCTCATGCTGTATTTTGCAATTTACAATAACCATGGGCTTTTCTTGTGACTAATACTTCCTGCCCCATCTGTTGTTTCTTCTGGGAGTTGCTAACTTCTCTGGGCTTGCCTTGTGTTAGTAGAGTCAGCTCCCCTCCTGCAGCTGTGGTTAGCTTTTCAGATTATTTTGTTCTGTTCTCTTAATTGTACTAAATTTCTCAAGCTCCTCTGTAATTTCTGCCTTTTCTGTCACATCCCTCCTTTATTTCTGGAGATCTTTTATCTTCAGGAAGCTGTTGTTTTCCAAATGTCTCAATTCCAGGTCCCAAGCAGATATATTTTGCTGTTTATCTTAATCTTTAACATTTTAATATTTTTGGCTCTATTTATAATACTGAGAAACAAACTTTCAGTTTTTTATGTTGATTCTTTGGAGGTAATGCTTCCTGTAGTCTATTTGTTATTTTTAAGATCGCCCATTAATTTTTTACTTTCTCCTGTGTTGCTGTTATGTTTAGGTATAATTTTCTTCATACTTATGTTACTTAGCAATTATAGTGCATTTTATATTAGTGGCTTAATATTTTTCATTAACTTTAGAAAACTCATGGCCATATTTCTCTCTCCACCACCTTCTCTATTCATAACTGGGGATTGGACCTAGGACCTTTCCACTGAGCTAAAACCCAGCCACACCTTTTTCTTTAATTTTGAGAAATTGCCTTACAAGTTAATAAAGTGCCCAAGGTTAAGTTCAAACTTCTGCCTCAGGCTCCCAGGGTGCTGGGATTACAGACCTATGTCCTCACATCTTGGTAGCAGTAGTTCTGAAAATATTTTTTTCATTCCTCTTGTGTTGAGACTTCAAGATATGTTAGGCAATTTTACAAATTCTCCAGGCTTTTCATGTATTTTTATATATGTTTTCTTTTTTCAGTCTGAATGTTTTTTTCTGACTCAGATTTACTTCCATTATGAACTAAAAAGTTTAATGATACTGTTAGGCTTGAAATGATCTTTTCCTACTGAGAGTATTTACTCTTGGTTTTTGTAGGCAGTTAGGGCATACTAGAAAACTTTAAACAGAGATGGAGTTTTTTTGAAGCTGAGATTTAGATTTTAGTTTGAGATCATTTTAGTCCAAGTCTGTACTTTGATTTTTCCAACTGAAGATTTTCCTTTGGCCCTTTGGTTTCCCAACTGAAAGCCAAAAGTCTACAATATTTTAACCTGTATCTCTTTTCCTTGGACAGACTATACTTATAAGTTTTGCACTTTGGTCCAACTCCTTCAAACTGCTGAGAATTTTATTAATTTCCTAAGTCCATCAGCTGAAGCTTTCAAACTGGCTAAGGCATGTAGTTAAACAGGTTCTCAACATTTGTCTCACTTTTGCCCACACCCCTTTTCTATAAACTATTCCTTTACATTGTCATTTTTTATACTCTCAAATGCCATCAAGCAATGATGTCTATGCTTATTTCTGGTTTGGAAGTTATTGTTAGTGAATGCATCAGCCTTGAATAGCTATTCATCGTTGACTGGAAAATGAAGTTCCTCATGTTTTGGAATTGTAAGGGCAAAAATTAGAATCTCTTTTCCATCTAGATAATGTGCTCCATGAGGGACCTTCTCTTGTCCTTCAGTTACAGTGGATTGTTGTTCATTGTGATTAGCCATACATCTTCCTGCTGAAGACACATTGGATCTGCTGTCTCCTCTACCTGACTTGTTCCTTTTGCTTCTTTTCATCTAGTAAACTCACACTCACTTGCAGGTTTCTCTCAGAGAGATTTTTCAAAGAAAACCTTCTTCATCTCCTAGGCTAGGTTACACTTCCCTAAATTTTTACAGTGTTTTGCGCACTTAGAATTTGAAATTAATAGCAGTTTAATGTCTTTCTTCACCTGCAAAAATTTAGTTTGCCTCACATATTGTGCTAGCATTATATCAGTCTTGTTGTAGGTGCTCCAAAAATGAATGTAATCTGTACTGGAATGCTGTAAGATAGTTTCATATTTCCTATAAAATGCTCCATGAAATGGAAGTAAAAGGTTAAATAACTTTCAGAAAAACTTCCTTGTATATCTACCTCTGGGAATACTATAGCAGCTCTCAATATATTTTTTTAAAAAATCTTAAAATTTTTATAGTAAATGAAATTGTTGATTTTTTTCTTCAGTTTAACATAAAGATGTTTATTCTGCAAAATACTCTTCAGAAAGTATTTGGTTATGGACATTCAAGAAAAGGAATATATGAGAGTTTTTAGTTTTAGGAAAAGTAAAACTCCATTCTTGAATGAGTTAATTTACTGCAAACTTTGGAGGAGTGAAATGAAATTAAAGAAGCTTGAAGAAAACTCCATTATAGTAATATTTACAGGAGTTCAACTGACATGAACAAAAGATTTTCTGCCTCCAGTTTACTACAATCTATATAGCTCCACAAATGGCACAAAACAGGGAGATTGTGAGCAGTGATCTCAAGGGACAGCTGTCTTGAGCTGAATTACTGTATATTGAATTGATTGTTTTAGCCACACATGATTCTTTTGAAGCTAGGCAGAAAATGCAGTGTATTTTCCAGATTTTTATTGATGGTTAGCTAGTTTTTACATCAAAGTAAAGTGACATAATAAGTAAAATCAAAGAAAAGCATTTCAACTGATAAGTAAAATTATTTTCAGAGAATTTTATTAGCTAATTGTAATTTGAAGACTTTTATCTTTAAGTAATAACTAATTTACATTTATTCTTATTAGCTTTCTCCCTCCCTCTGGTTCTTTCCTTTATCAAATGAAATGGAGTGAACTACTAGAAATATACTATAATTATTTCCATGTCCTATCACTATTCCTTCCATAGCCTAGCAGTTGATTTTCTCCTGTTTGGAAATATATTTGCTCCTTAAAATTTTATCCTAAATCCCTCCACAGCCTTTTACTTCTGTCACCTATTTTATTCCTCCTTTTCAATATACATAGTTCTTCTTAAAAATAAAGATCTATTTTACTTTTACTTTTTATACATGGTTAGATTTAATGCATCATGGAATTAGAGAGGATATAAAAATAATGTGAGACATGATCAGGACTGCAAAATTGAGCTGAACACCAATAAAAATTTTTTATAGAATTATTTCAAATCTTGCATCTCACATTTTTTTCCATTAGCTCCAGTTTGCCTTAAGATTCTCAGTATCCCGAAAGAGACATTGGCCCAGGATTTCTCAATTAACCCTACACAGGAAAAGATGTTGTAATGTTCCTTCCAAACTTTTTAAGGGTTAAATCTGTATCTGAGACCATTTAGAAGCACTCCAGGAACAGTTCCTCAGTGTATAGATTCTTAAAGTTAGCTATAACCTGCTGGTCCTTAGACTGCAGTAGAGGAGTTGTACTAGGTGGAAGGAACTGAACTGAAAACCATGGGAATTCTTCAGGCGATTCTTTCAAATCTCATGGGTGTGCAGGAGCATTGTCCATGATGAGAGACTTGGGTAGTAAATCTTTATCTTCTAAGTATTTCTTAACAGTAGGACAGAAACTCTCCCTGATCCACTCAAGAAAAAGTACTCTTGTTATCCAGGCTTTTGCATTAGATCTTCATATGACTCCTAGCGTATTCTTCATGACTTCATGTTTTATGAACATTCTATGGGGTCTCAAAGTGATAAACCAAGAGACACTTTATCTTGACGTCACCACTTTCATTGGCATATAGAAATAAAGTCAGTCTATGCTTCCTAGACTTGTGGCCTGGCATTTTCTTCTCTTCCTGTGTAACAGATGTTCTCCTGGGCATTTTCTTCCAAAAAAGGCCAGTTTCTTCACAGGTGAAAACTTGATGTGAGCAAAAGCCATTTCTCTGTATCATCATTTCAAAGTGGTGTATGTAATTTTCAGCAACCCTTTCATCAGGACTGGCTGCTTCACCCTGCCTAGTTATGCTATGAACCTCAGTTCTGACTTTAAAGTAATGAAACCACACCTTATTGTCCAAAATGTTTCACCATTATCACTCATTGATGGATTATTAGTATTTCAACTTCATTATGTCATAACCTGAATTGATTATTCATTATATTTCTAGCTTAGTACTTGGCATGCAACAGTCATACAAAACTTCTAGTTCCCTTTCTTCTTATGTAAAATTTTATCTTATTTTCTTCACTTTTTGATGAATAATATCATATGTTTAGTCAACTACATTTAATAAGTATGCTACAACCTATCTGTGTCCTCTAAATTTTCTTTGAATAAATATTTAACAGTTTCCTCTATTGTGAAAACCCACAGGGTGGTATAATTTGGAGGACACAGCTATTCTCTTCATATTTGTATTCTAGTGGAGAACGTGGAAGAGAAAAAATGATAGAATAACCACTACAGAAGGAAGCATAGAGTATCAGGGGAGCACAGAAGAGGTCACTAACTTACTTTGAAAAATTGAAGAAGATTGTTCAGAGGATATGCCTAGTCTGTCAAGTTATGAAACACAAGCAGGAATTATACCAGAGAAAGTAAGGGAGGTGAATGGTGGCAGGAAGAGCATTTCAAGAGGTGGAAACAAACATGTTAAAATCTGAACAAACTACTCTCTTCCAAGCAAATGAAGGGCTCAGGGAAGTGAACAATAAAATACGCAGGTAAGGATGGTGGTTGTGTGCGATGTTAAAGATACAGTTCTTGAGGGAAGAGTACCTGCGATTAGTTGGTATTGCCCAGGGTTATATGATTCTTTTGACCAATGGGCTATAAAAGAGGATGACAGTGCAAAGCCATTGACATGCCTCTTTCCATTTTTCTTCTCACTGGAGGTGAAGAAATAGGCTATTTCAGATTGTGTAGCTACAGGAAGTGGAGACCTCACCAGCTTGTACTACTGAGTCACTGCATATGTGTCAGTTTACAGCAGAGGGTTGTTTTGATCTTCTGTGCTCTGCTGAGACATGGAGGTTACTAGTTACCACAGCAGAATACTGACTGTCTTCATTTATATACATTCATAGAAAGACCTTTCCTTACCCCAACTCTAAAGTCACCACCCCACTCTTGACCAGCATCATTGCCAATATCACTACATACAATAAGGTTTCATTTGTTTATTACTTATTCTTTACATTTCTTTTCTAAAATAGGAATGCTACAGAGCAATGCTGTGCCTATTATTCACTTTTGTTTTCCAACACCTAGGACACTTGCCTAATAGGAACACAAGAAAGATCATCTTGCACTGAGAACAGTTTTACAGAAAAAGTGAGCAAAAGGCACAGGGCTCACTTGACCATTTTACAAACTGCTTGTAGCAAGACAAATTTGAGCTTATTTCTTACATATTATGGAAGGTAGAGGAGAGTGGAAAGCTTTATATAGATTTCATCAGGAAAAAAGATCTCTCAGCAACAATTTAGGTGTGAAGATAACAATAAGGGAGCCCCAAATTCAATTAACTTGAATCATTGCTGTTGTCATTACTGATTTTACACCTTGTGATAGTAATAACTTATGGAGACAGATCTAGGGACTTTCTTTGTGTTTTATATTTTGTGTGTGAATCTTTCAGATGGCCCTTTGGCTATTTGTTTCATACAAGTACATTTTCATTCCTGATCTCTGTGACTGATAGGACTACCGCCCCTTTTGGTTTTATTGATTTTCCCAAATTAAGATATGAAGTTACCATGACAGATAGCAATACCTTGTATCTGGAGACTAGATGATGCTAAATAAATAAATGTCCTAGTTTCAGACTCATGGGCCATGAATTCTGAAATGAAATATAATGTCACTAAGTGAAACAAATTAGTGGCATGCCAATAACCATTAAGACAGGATGGTTAATGTTCACAGCAATTTAGGAAACATTGATTTATTCTTTAAAGTCTAACAATCTAGTGTTCTCTTTCAAAGTAGTTTAAATATTACTTAATTTTTTTTCTATTCTCAGCAGCCTGAAGAGCCCTTCCATGAAAATGTAGAAGAGAGAGGGTAGGGGGAGGGAGAGAGAGAGTCACATGATCTATTTAGTTCCTAAGTAAATAGAGAACTTTTCTAGTGCTGCAAGGAGGATGTGATCTATTAGATCATTGTTTACATATATTTGCTTAGTGTCTCTATCTCCATGGGTGGAATATATACCATGCTTTGTTCATGTTGGATTTGGTCTTGTGACCTGAGCTGGTCTCACAGTAAGTAGAAAGTATTTTAACTGCTGAGATACTAACAGATATGATGTAAATACAAGCTTGACATTTGTACCTGTGCTTGCACTTGATCTCTTGCAGTTCAGACATAGTCATGATAGGAACATGGATCAAAAGTGCTAAGAAGCAGCAGAAGCTGGTTTGAACCCAAGCTTCAGTTTGCAGCTACATTAACTAAACGTACTTGAGTTCACTGATATTTTCCCTGCCCCATGCCTGCAGACATATAAATGAGAATTATGATAGTTGTTTAGCCACTTAATTTTTGGATTGACTTGTTTCATTGCATTACTGTGATAACAACTAATACAAGGAGGAAAGAAACAAAAAAGAGAGAGAAACAAGAATAGGAAATAAATACTTGGCTATTCTTTCTCTTGGAAGAGAAGTCTTGTGAACAGAGTGGGGTAGAAAGAAATACTAGGTGTGTTGTGTGAATTCCAAATTTTAAGACCAATTTTTTTTTTTTTACTTTCTTATGGTTTTCCTTGGAAGATTGAAAGCCTTGGAGAGGTCACCTTACTGATACAATATGGCATCCAATAGAATGGTAGCTATAAAGTAGCACTGGAAGAAGGAAATGTTTGATAAAGCTAAGACTGTTCTATTGGTTGTTCTGTTGTATGTGACATGAAGGGGCCTAGAATTTTCATGTGTTGCAGGGTACATCAGAAGTTTTGAGAGACATGAAGAGGACTGGGACAAAGACAATAAGATTCAGAATGATGGGAGAATTGGATAAGGACCACTGATTTTAACGAGAGACTTCAGTAAAATTTTCTCCTATTCTCCAAGCCAGAAGGGGACACTTACATATCAGCAGATGGCTATTGTGGATATCTAGTAATCAGGATTGACAGGACTGAAGATAAAATAGTCCATGAGAATCTGGAGGACACCACAAAAAGAGGAAGATCCCTGTCTCTGCTAGTCTGTGAATACTTATGTTTTTCTATATTCCCAGACAGTACTTTGGGAAGGTGAGAGGGAGACTGTGACTTTTGAAAGAGAACACGATTCTAACAGAACATAACCCAAAAGATATTTTAATCAAAGTGGAAGAAGCTTTGTACTCTGCTGCATTGAATAGGAATTTTATCTCTGGAATAAGGTCAAATCACAATAAATAATGACTTGCTCTATTTTGCACATCTTTAATGGTGATTTATATGTAAATATATGTAATTATTCTTATATTCTGAATTATTAATACTATTGAAAATAATTTAAAGATTATATGGCATAATTTTCCAATAATTCTTTAGTCCTCTTAAATACTATCACAGATAACCCATTTCTTATCTTGTTCCATTTTTTTTCATTGAGTTTATTGGTACTTTTAAAGTATATAGTACAGTTACACTCATTATTGGGATCTTGTACCTTTACATGACAGATCTTGGTTCTCATTTTTTCCCCATACCCCTACACTCCCTTCATTTCCTCATCTCTACCCTATTTACAAAGTCTTTGTTTCCATTTTTGTTCCATTTTTATATAGCTACAAATGCTAGAAAGTCTTCTTATATAGTGCCAAAATTTATTTTCCTATCACTCACAGCCACTGTCCTGTTTTTATCCTCTGAAATCACATAGAAAATTCTATTGCCTCTTCCACAGAACAGATGGAGAAAGAGAGAAAAGGGCCAACTCTAAAAAATTAATTAATTAATACCTTTAATTTTGTTTTTCATAGGCATAAATGACAAACTTTTAAACAAAAACATAAAATCATTTACCACCGATTGCAATAGTGAGTAAAAATTTGACTATAAAATAAATATGGGATTGGTGAATACTAATTTAGCAGATGTTTATATAAAAAGAAAGACCTAGAAATTTAGTTGGTCTAAAGATTAGCATTATTTTCAAAGAACAATAATCTCATGTTTCTCTGAGTGAAAGAAAGGCAATACACCTTATATTTAAAACTAACATTCCAGTGTTGTATCTAGGGCAAGTATGATACATAAATCATTTAAACATCCTCTCTTTATCTGACTTATTTCTTTAACTTACACATCCACTCAAATATCAAGTTCTTTTGAATTTATCACCTTAGTACAGGTCCTTCTTTCCACTAGCACTATTACTACTTGAGTTTTCATTATCATAATTCTTCAATTTGTAGTTCTATAATAGTCTTCATACTGGTTCCTTTCCTCTTTATTGCTTCCCACATTGAAACAAGAATAATCTTTTCAAAATCTTTCTCTTGTTTCTTAAATTTTCATTCTTAGGCACATTGAATGTACTTTTACTATAACTAAAACTAGTTTATTTTACCACTTATGGTATAAGTGTCTTGCTTTGTTGAATGCAATTTTAGTGTTTAAATGCAGACAATTTTCATATAGAACTTCTTAAGCATAAGTAAAATACTCCAAGGCATTCAATAAAAAAAGAATGGTATTCTGTTAGGTTTGAGGAGGTTCTGGGTTTTGCTGGACTTATTAAATTATGAATTCTGTGTTGATCTCATCTGAGGTCTAGATGGATTTTTAAAGGAAAATTTGGCTTTACCTGACTTTTTTTTAATATCCTAGTAAAATACCATTCCACTGTACAGATAGAAAACAGTGATGATACTAGTATGTATGTTTTCCATTTTTATCAATTTTTAGAAAAATTCCAATACCTTAACAGAAAAAAAAATCAGGGAGATAATGATCTTAATTTGGAAATCACTTGATAGGTGTTTGGGCCTAAAGGTGAGCTCTATGAGACTAGACTGAAGCTAGCTATAAGAATGAAGATGAGATGGTATCAACTTCTTGTAATATAATGGAAATGATTTAGAGTTGCATGAGAGGACTTTTAGAGGAGCAAAGATTTCACAGCTCATTTGTCACTACAGCAGCACATAGCCTTTACTGACAATATAATCATTTTTGATTTCTCACATGAAATTTAAAGAGAATGAAGGAAATAACACCTTAAAGAAAAACTGAATCATCACTAAAATATGTTCTTTTCTCTCCACCTAATTGGAAATAAAGAGCATAGCTATCCAGAAAAGAACATGGAAACCAATAGAATAGGTTAATGTTTATTTCAATAATCAATAGTAAAAGTTTTAAATTTCTTCTGTGAATTTTTAAATAATTTTTAATAATCATGTAAAATTTAAAACATTTTACATAAATTCTTCTTATATGAGAGAAATGAAACATATGGTGATATTTTAGGCCAAATATTAATTTTTTTTTTATTGAGTTTATTGGTACATTTAGGGATACAGTACAGTTACATTCATTGTTGGGATCATGTACCTTTACATGGCAAGTCTTGATTCTCATTTTTTCCCCTTACCTCTGCCCTCCCTTCACCCCCTCCTCCCCTCCCCATCTACAAACACTTTATTTTCATCTTTTCATTCTCTCAC
>NW_022900926.1:79380058-79411714 GCF_012274545.1 Fukomys damarensis | reverse complement strand
AAAAAAAACCCCCTCTGGGGTCTTTGGGGCCTTCCTGTTCTGTTGTCGCGCAGGCCGGGGACTCCCGCGCAGGCCGGGAGCTCATGCGCACGCCGCCGGTGATCGCAGGCAGCCCAAATATTAATTTTAACATTTGATAATTTCCTATCCAGCTCCAATGTGTATTCAGGTTACTTCTTTCTTTGCAGATACCATATCTCTCAATAATAATTACTGTCTAGAATCTGAAATACATATATTTAAAAATATGAGAATTCATCTTTATAATATGTAAATATATAAAAATAGAGATAGAGGAAATTTATTAAGGTTATCAAGTACTCACTTTGTATTACATGCTGTGTTGTCTGCTTTTTATTTAATTTATTCTTTACAACAACTCTAAGAAGTAGGTATTTTTTTAATAGGGAAATGAACTGATGTTTAAAAATGTAATGAAAGTTAAACATTTAGGCTTTGTACTTTAGTTGAATTAAGGACCCACTACTTTCTTGAGGCAGGATTTGGGAAAGTTATTTAATTTTTCTAGTTTTCATTTTTCTTATATATAAAGGGGAGATTGTAATAGGATAAAAGTAAGGCTTTTGTTGGAGATTAGGTAATCTGTACTAAGCATTTAGCACTGTGATAGACATCTAGAACTCACCAAGTCTTCATTTTCTCAATTCTTCCTTCTTTTTGTTTTTTCCTAAGTTTCCACAATTAGTAAAAAGGCTTACATTTTCAGTTAATTCTCAATCCAAACTCCATTTTTTTTTTTTGTATAATCGATCTCTGCAGTTTACTTGTGGTACCAACCATATATAACAAAGTGGAGGTTGTCTCTTTACTGTGATATGTTCCTAATATTTTGTTTTGTTATTTTCTTCCAGATCAATATGCTACCTCAACTTGTTCTAGCAAGAGCATCTCTCTTTTCTTTGAGGGCTTACATCACCCATTCATTACATTTGATCTCTGAGGGCTGCCTATTTCACCATCTTGGCTCCGTGGCTGCAATATGAACATAAGATCTATTATACAGCTATATTCTGCTAGGTCTTATGGTTATAAGATAGATATGTGACTCAAGTTGAGGTATAAACTCTCTGACTTGATATTTTTAGTGTTGAACTGTAACAGTTTCTCAACCTCACATTTTTTATCATTTTGTTTCTGAGAAAACCATTTTTTTTAATGCTACTGCTCTCTCCTTTCATGTGGGTTGAAGATTCAATCCATACCAACTCCCTAAATATGTGATTTCTCGTTATATATCTCTGGTCTTCACTAAGGTGATCTATTCTCATTAATGCTTCAATATAGTTTTTGTGCAAGTGAAAGAAGTGGCTTTTGAATTTCACATTTGAGGAGCAAAACAGAAACTATACCTATCGAATACAGAGGAGGTATGAAACCTTTCACAGAAAACCACACACAGGCTTTGGGCCTGCAAAGACTGTAGAATCAGGGGTGGAAATTTGGGGACAATTTTACTTAATGGTCAAAGAACAGAAATTTTATGGTGGCACTGGAGTTACATATAAAGTTTATAGTGAATCAGATTAATTTGTAGGTAACATTATTGGAATGTCACTATAAAAGCTGCACACTTTTTCAAGATACGAATATAATGTAGTAATTTATTTCTGGTATGCACTAAATAAAAATTTGGTGGAGAGAAAAAGTTCATTTTCTTAGGTTTCTTTCAAAACCTAGGTACTAGTGAAAGCCCACTCACTATATGCTGAAAAATAGATTTAAAAATACAGTCAAAATTTATATTAATAGATTCTTTAAAAAGCCCACTATTTTAGTTTTGTATATGTCCCTGATACTGATTTACACTAATGGTACATTACCTTAGTTTTCCTGTATTTTTACTAAGTATAATATTATAGTATCTGTCTACTTTGTACCCTATAAATTTGTGTACCCTATGAGTTTTTCAGTCTTACAAAAAGAAAGCATAGTTATTTATATGCTTATAGGAATATAAAAGCCATTTTTACAGCACCTAAGATGAAAAACATTTTAATGAAAAATGGGGGAAAGACAATCCTTGTTACAAAGTGGTAAAACTTTGGCTGAATTGTATTCATGTGCTAGGTGCTGCCTCAGGTGTCTTTCTGAACTCTTGTTAGCTAAGTTAAAGTGGGCACTTCAGAATTCTGGAGAATACAGATAATAAACCTTGGCAACCTTTTCACTTTTCCATCTTTGCTGGTGAGTAGAGACCATGAGCTAGGAGGACACGCTTCCTCTACCTAGATTTCAGAGAGGCCCCACAAGGGACTACCTATGAAGCTGTAGGTGTGAGGCTGTCCCAGAAAGGCCCAATATGGGAAATACACAATGGAACCTTGGGGACAGGGCCACCAATAGACTTCAGAACTGTGTAGCCACTGGTATGCTACTTCAATATCTTGGAAAACTACAGATACATGACTAACCCTTGACAGCAGCAATGTCAGCTGTGCCCAGAAAAGCTATGGGCTGAGGCTGTATGGAATCTGGGAATCACAATCCTCTCACAATAAGTCTGGAAGATGGGGCAAAGAGTCATACAATTATTCTGGAGTCTAAAGAGTTAATATTTGTCTAATTGGTAAACTAAAAGTGTAAATAAGGTTCAAAATGTATAATTGATATTTTGTGATAGGAAGAAGAGGTCTAAAGTTGTTGGGCAAATGGGAGGAGTAGAGGAAAGGTTAAAAAGGGAGGAGAAAAAATGAGAGAAAAGAAAAAAAATGGAAACAAAGTCTTTGTAAATAGAGAAGGGTGGTGGAGGGAAGGGAGCCTAGGGGAATGGGAAAAGAAAACAACCAAGATACGTCCTGTAAAGTTGCAAGACCCCAGTGATGAGTGTAACTGTATTGTACATCTAAAATGTGTACACATACACACACACACACACACACACACACGCACACACATGTCTAATTGGACCTCGGATTTTTGGGGGACCCATGTATTTCTTTCCTATTTTCCTCTTTTTGATTAGATTTTTGTACCTTATGCCTGTCTCAACATTTTATTTTAGAAACATATAACTAGTTTGATTCCATAGGCTCATAGCTAGCGTACAGTTTGCCTCAGGATGAATCATACTTTGAATCTCACCCATATCTGATTTAGGCATTTAGATGAGATTTTTGAATTGAAGCTTGAATGAACTAAGATTTTGGAATATTGGGATGAAATGAATGTATTGTTCATCTGAGAAGGAGAGCAAAGTGCTGTGGTCTAAATGTTTATGTCTTCCCCAAATTCATGAATTGAAAACTAATCTCAGGATGAAAAGTAGGACTTTGTGAAATTGATTAGATCATGAGAATTCTGCCTCCCTTAATGGGATTTGTGCCCTCATACAAAGGCCTGTTGGATACTATTTGCTCCTTCTGCCAAGTGAGGATGTAGCAAGAAGGTGCCATTACTTGTTTTCAATTTTTATTTGTTGCTAGTATATGTTTGTAACACATGATTACATTCCTTATGGGGATTGATACCTATATATAATATATCTTGATTCTTTTTTCAATCCTTCACCTCTCTATCTCTTAATTCCTGTCCAGAAGGTGTCTTTATGAGGAGTGAACCCTTTCCTGATATCAAATAAGCTTGTGCCTTGATTTGGAATTTCCAAGACTCTAGAGTGATGTGATAGGAATTTATGTTGTTGATGAATCACCAAATCTTTTTGGCGATAGCAGCCTAAATGGATTAAAACAGTTTGAAACTTACAAATGAAGAAAAAGAAGAAAATTCCATTTCTAGATAACTCTAAAGCAGAAATTGGTGGACTTTAAAATAGATCATATAAATGTCAATGAAAAGACAATGATTGCAAACCCATATATTCAGACAGAAGAGCTGTAGCCACAGTTCAGCTCAGATCTCCTTAGCTTTCCAGCAAAATAGTACACACTCACAAGGGTTAGTGGGAGCCTTGAATGAGCAGTGAATGGTAGCTGGAGGATGCATGCTCAGTGAGCCTGTTTTGGATACCACAGTTGACTATACAATTAGACTACAGTAAGCACCCTGTCAGCATACAGCATAGCAGCAAAGTGGCCACACTCACACACCAACCACTATGGGCAAATCATATCTGTTAAGGGCAGTGTCATATGTGCAAAATTTTTCCCTCCTTCCCACCTGCATATGTGCAAAATTTTTGTTTACTCTTTTAGAACTGTTAGGATAGAATTTTGTTCTTCCCAATTTACAAACTGTTGTCCTGGTTTAGATGTCAGATTGGTTCTAGGATCCCACCCAGGTACCAAAATCCACAGATTCTCATGTCCTTATATAAACTGGTGAGGTATGCAATCCTATGTATATCCTCCTGTACACTTTATTTTTTTTCAGCTTTAATTGAGTTTATTGGTACGTTTTAGGGATACAGTACAGTTACACTCATTGTTGGGATCTTGTACCTCTACATGACAGGTCTTGGTTCTAATTTTTTCCCCTTGTCCCTGCCCTCCCTTCACCCCCTCCTCCCCTCCCCATCTACAAACACTTTATTTCCATCTTTTCATATCTCACATTTTTTCTTTTCCCTTATTACCCTTCCCCTACCGGTCCCACCTTTCCTACACCTTTAGCTCCTTTCTTCCTATTTCTCAATGTCAGTAATCTTATTAGGATCTTCTGTGTTATTGCAGATTATTCACACCAGAGAAACTATTCCATATTTACACATTAAATCACCAAAAGATTAATATATAATAGCTATAAATGCTATTTGCACAAATATTATACTGTGTTGCTTAGGGAATGATGACAGGAAATAAAGTCTGTGTATGTTCATTATAGATACAATCACATAGGCCAAAATACATTGTCAATCACGGTTGGGTGGATCCAAGGATGCAGCACTAGTGGATATGGAAGGCTAATTGTGTTTAAATACTAATCACTAAGGTCACCAGAATGTGACCTTATTTGAAAATAGGGTCATTACAATTGTGAAAAGCTAAAATGAGGTCATACTGGAGTTGAGTAACTTCTTAGTCCAATATGACTAGTGTTCTTACAAAAAGGAGGAATATGAATCCACATATGTACACAAAGACCAACACCTGTGAAGTCAGAGGCAGCAATTGTGGTGCTGCAACAGAAACCAAAGGATGGCAAACATTACTAGCAAGCCACCAGAACCAAAAAGAAGGGCCTGGAACAGTTTCTCCTCACGTCCTCAGAAGGAACAAACCCTATAGACATCTTGATCTCAGTCTTCTAGCCTCTAGAGCTGAAAGATTATAAAGAAAGAAATTGCTGTTGTTCTAATGTACTTGACTTTGGTATTTCATCTGGTACTTCCAGGAAGCTAATACAGGTACAATAAATGACAGTGTAAAATTAAAAATAAAATAAAAACAAAAATTTTCTGTTGGGAATTGTGAGAATTGTAGAATATAAATGGTGGTCTGAGAGAAGTAAAAAAATCAAACAGACTTAGGCTCAAATCTTAGCTTTACTAAATGGTGCAATGGTCTATATCATTTACATCTTTGGGTTATCACTTCCAGCCTTTTTACCCATGTGCTCAACTGTTGATTCTTCAACATTATATGAAAGCTAAGATTTGAATCCAGATCTGTCTGAATTTTCATTTTTATCTGCATATGTATCATTAAACAAATTATCTAGCTTCTCTGTGCCTCAGTATCATATTTGAAAATAGAGATAAAGGGTATTTAGTTTTTTTTGTGTGATGCTTAGGTAATGCTACTATTTCACTTAGTATTTCATAAATGAAATTGCTTCTATGAATTGCTTGACATGTAATATTTCTAAACAGTCTAGTGAATTACTGTATTATCTCCATTTATAGAAAAGAGGTCAGAGTCATGGGTCATTCATTTAAAAGGAGCTGTTTCCTGGTCTGTTTCATTGATTTCTGCCTGGAGGCTTGAACCAAAAGAAGCAGGACTATTTCATGATTAAGATATCTCCTTATTAAGTAAGGATTAATATGCCATTAAAATAAAATTATCAGAATTATACCTAATGCTTAAGTATTAAACAAAATGGGAAAATAATCCATCAGTTATCTTTTACAGAACAGACACTTGCTCAATCTCAAAATGTAACAAATTTAGTTTAAAAGTTGCATTATGTTTATTTATTATCTCATTGTAATACTCAACTATAATACTTTGGTGCTTCTACTTTAAATTCATTGATTTTTCAACGGAAGATAACTATAAAATTTGACTTCTCTGCTTCATTTGAAGATATATATATATATATATATATATATGCATATATATAACATATACAAACCTTTCATGAATATATGCTGTTAATTTTTTCTCTGTAGGTGATTGCAATTCTCTGGGTGATTGCATAAACATTGTATAGTATACATGTTCTCATGTAGAATAAGAACTTACCTAAATTATGTGTGCAGTGAGGTTTTCTGATGACAATCCAGTTAATTGAGTGCATTTAACTTGAAAATATATTTTAAAATATTGCAATTCTTTCATTGCTACTATAATTTGTATTTCAAAAATGTAAATATATTTTTCAGCAAACTAGAAAAAATGTTCCAGTAGCTTTCCTCTTACATTGGGACTGTATATTAATATCAACTTCTTAAATGCATCTATTCTAAATAAAACATATCCATTACACCAGAAATGAATGATTTTATATTTTGTGAGTTTTAAGAACTCAGTGAGAGCTGAGCTAGATGGCGTGATGGAATATAAGTGATCATCTCCAACTGTGGAATATCCTTGCAGTCTGAGAATTTCAGGTCTCTTTAAGAGGAAGAAGGCATGCATGAGCTCAACTCCTAGCTTCTTTGTATTATATGAAAATTTATAAGATATGGAATGGAAGTTTGCAACGTGACTCTTGGAGGCAGTTCATTTGGTAAAATTTATCTGATTCAGTTCTCTTTACCTCTCCTAGTCTGCTATGTCCTGCAAAATCCACAAGGGAAATTTAAAGACTTTGCTTAATAGTCTACTTTTAGAGCATATAAACCAGGAATTTGCACTATGAATCATCATTTGGTAGTCTTTTAATTCTTGCAGACATGTCATTTCCTCTAAATGAGAAGCAACCTTCAAGAGGATAATTTCTATGACAAATAATAGGAACTGTACATGCTAGCAGTTCTCTATCATTTTGCCTCTGTAAATGATTGCCCTTAGAAGTCACCCTGAAATCTGAGTACAATGAGAACTAGCTGGTGAATTTGTAAGGATTGGACTCAAAAGTCTGATTTGTGCTACCAGTGCATTACTCCAGCATATTTGTGAGATATGAGTATTTGGGATATGAGATTATTTTTGCCTTCTTTTTCAAAAGTGACTAGAAAAAATGAATGGAAAATAAATTCTGATCTTTAGAAAGTTGTTCTGGTGGTTACATTTGTTTTTAAAGCAGAAAGTAATTCTAAAATTGTTCTATTTGGGAAATCAATGTTTAATAATAAAAGTTCTGTTGTTAGCTCAATAAATGACATGCTGTATAAGAGGAGAAGAAGCCTTGGGATCACTGTTTCATAGTAAAGTGTATTTGATAGTATATATG
This sequence comes from Fukomys damarensis, assembly GCF_012274545.1. NCBI lineage: Eukaryota > Metazoa > Chordata > Mammalia > Rodentia > Bathyergidae > Fukomys > Fukomys damarensis. The sequence goes on along the minus strand of NW_022900926.1, from coordinate 79,404,178 downwards.
TGTGTGTGTGTGTGTGTGTGTGTGTGTGTGTGTGTGTGTGTATTTTGTAGTACTTTATGAAGTTATATCTTTTGGTCTTCTTGGTTTTAAGGACCTGTGGAAAGTCTTCTAATTTCTTTGGACCTTGAGCAGCAATTGTAGTAGAGCATAAGGTTCAGAACACTGGCCATGGAGTTAAGCTCTCTGTTTGAATCCTTATTAGCTTATTACTGGCTGTATGATCTTATTTATCATGTGTAAGTCACATAATCTCTTTTGTCCCCTCATTTGTAAAATGTGAATATCACTACTGCCTATTTCATAAACTTTTTATGAAGATTAAATGAGGATAGAGCACATAAATAAAAATCTCAACACAGTGTTTGGCATATAGGAAGTATTCACATATATGTATGATACCCTATCAAACCAGGGAGCAGGAAAATGACCAGGGAGGTGCCCCATGTCTTTGTATTTTTATTTGCTTGTCTTTTGCTTGTCAATAACTCAGGAACTTGCTCAGAAAGCCACAGCAGTGATTACCAGAAAAGCCATACAGAGCTGTAAATGTATTAAAAAAGACCAGAGTGCTGCTCTTGTGTGTCAGTAACCATAAATGAATGCAACACTGCTATTGTTTGTATAAGAATAGGTAAAGTCACCTAGACTCTTCTGTAGTTAAATGATACAATTAGCAGGACTGTTGAACATATTTTTTACAAAATGGAAAAGAACCTCATACAATATCTAGCAGGCTAAAATTTAAATACCTAGCTCTAGTAATAAGCTTCTAAATATAGCTCAGTTTTACACAATCTGCATGGTTCATCTTCCAGCATGAAGATTAGCATGTGCTTATATCCATAAAATTGGAAGATATTTTATAGTAACTGAGTTTTTAATTTAAATGTTAGATTTAATAGGTTAGATAAAATGTAACAATTATGTATGAAAAAATTAATACAGTCTGTTGTAATTCATTCAAATAATGTTCAAAATACAGGATAAATGGGAAATAAATCTTTTAAAATCTCCTGCTTTACCTTTTAATAATTGTACAGTTCTTTAGCGGTTTTATGCCATAATCTTTATTTAGCAGACTTACCTGTCTAAGAACCCTATGTAGAAGATACCATAGAAAAACAGAAGAAAAACCTAGATCATTATCGGTTTTGAGGTCTACCCTATGTGATTGTTTTAGTACTAGAAAAAGAAGATCCATTAATTCCCTAAACCAAATTTAATAGGATACTTCTTAATTCCTACCCATCCTGTTAGACTTTAGCTTCTCTTTACTAAAATTGTTGAATAAAAAGCAAACTCACGTTTAGAAATTGCTATAGCAAATGTTTTTAGTGTTTCATGTCACATTCTCTCAGCAGTCTTTAAGTTCAGTCTGAGGTGGACAGTTTAAGATGTTTTCCAGGCTCCTGATCCCTGATGTACCTACTCCCTGTCCCAATTATTCAATCAAATACTAATCTAGGTGCTGCTGAGGAGGGATTTTGTGGATGCAATTAAGTCCTAATAAATTGACCTTAAAACGGTAATATTATCTGACTTACTGAGCTCTTAAGCAGAGAGTTTTTTCCACCAGTAGCAAAAGAGGAAGACAGAAAGCTGGTGCCTACTGGCCTGGGAGAAAACATAACATCTATCTTCTGAATTTCCTGAGGTCATGGGTGGGGGTGAAAGAATATGGCAAGGAAATTCAGTTAGTCTCTGGGAACTGAGAGCAATTTCCAGCTGCCAGCCAGCAGAAAATGGGACTTATGTCCTACAACCATAAGGAAATAGATTCTGCTAACAATTAAAGTGCTCAGAAGGGACCATGGGTGATAAGGAGAGCCACAGCTTTGATTCACACTTCAACCACCTTAAATTCAGTCCATTGAGATCCTCAGGAGAGAATTTAGTTATCCCATGCCTGGACAACTGACCTTCAGAAACTGTGAGCTAATAAATGTATGTCATTGTAAGGTACCTCAAATGGTAATTTATTATGCAGCAATAGAAAAGTAGCACACTAATACTTAACTGCTGCAGACAGGTCTGTGTGAGCTTAGTCTTACCTCACACTGAAAGCATCCTACTTCAGGGACTTAATGTGTATTCATATTCATTCAACCACTTGGAAACTGCCTTTGCAATGTACAGTAACAGGTTGGAAGTACAAAGGAGTTAGTGTTCTTGGGAACTACTAACTCAGTCCATAGATAAAAGTTCCAGCTGGTTCTCTGAAAGTAGACTATTTCAGATATGCAAAAAATTCTAGTTGTTGCCTGCAGTGGTGATCTCAATAACCTATCATTTTTTAATCTTGTTTTGCAATGAATTTACTTAGTCAATTAATTCCTGAGAAAATTTTCACAACTTTATTTACCTTTTTATTAGTATAAATATAGTGATACATAATATTTACATTGATGTTGGGGAATTGGTAATACACATGTTGCACCTTAATCATTTTTATTGCCCTCCCTGCTCTCCTCCCTTCTCCTTTCTTCTGTAGCTCCCCTTCCCATCTCCAGAGTCTACTTCCTTGTTTCTTACTATCTCTCTTTGATGTTGTTCTTTAAATGACTCATGTTTTAGAGGTTGCTCATATTACAGAAATCATGTGATATTTAATCTTTCATGTCTGATTTATTTCATAATATCACAGTCTCAAAATCCATCTGTTTTCCTAAAGATGACTGAAATTTATCCTTCTTTATGGTTGAGTAGTATTCCATGGTCTACCTGCCTATCTATCTATCTATGTATCTATGTATCTATCTATCATCTCTAACAGAGATATGTCACATTCTCTTCATCCATTCATCTGATGAACATAGGCTTCTTCCCTAATTAAGCTATTGGGCATTGTACTGCTGTAACAGTGATATGATAACTTTAGTTGTTTGTGAAGATACCAAAAACAGGTATGGCTGGATCAAATGGAATTTATCAAATTCTTTCAGATATTTCTCTGTTAGAGCTAACAGTTTTTCCCCATCCTATCCTGTAGGTTGACTCTTTATTATATTAGTTGTTTCTTTTGGTGTTCAGAAGTTTTTTTAAAATTTGATATAGTCCCATCTGTGGATTCTTGATATTTTATCTAATGTAGTTAAGATTCTGTCAGGAAATCTTAGTGTATGCCCATGTTTTAAAGAGTTTTACCCATTTTTCTTCCAATAGATGAAATGTTTCTGCTTTTATATCTAGGTCCTGGAACTGTTTTGACTTGATTTTAACGCAGGGTAAGAGATATTGATCTAGATCTAGTTTTCTGCACCATGTGCGTAGTGAAATAACCAGTATCCAACCACCATTTGTTTCAGAAGCTATCTCCAGTGTATATGTTACTGGCCCCTTTTTAAAAAAAAAGAAATAATAAAAAATAAACAAAGGTGCCTGACAGTCTTGAGGTCAAAAACCCACCATCCTAATAATGTATCACTCTTCCCATCTCAATTCCTCTCTGCATTAAACTCCTGGTACAGAAATTTTCATCTCATATTTTGTTTTCAGGAAAATTCCAATTAAAATAGTTATAAGCCTTTAAGATAAGTTAGATAAAGAAGCAAATATATCTTCTTAAAATATTCCCTAGAAGGTAGTAATCAAAGGAAAAAGACGCTTTCCTCAGCAAATCATAAGAAAGAAATGTTTTTGGAACAAAGGAGTAAAAATCAAGCGATTATATGAAATGTATTCTGAAAAATCTTGGAACCAGCTTGTGTAATAACTGTGCCAGGTTCCAAAATATAATTACTATAATCTATTTCATGTTAAGAATGATTCATGTTTATAAGGTCCTTTAATATGTATTATCTATTTTTATTCCCATAACAATCTAGATTGTAAAAATATTTCAGTGATATTGGGCTACTGCATTGAATGGGTGGTACTAATAATTATTTAAGAGTAGTAATTAACTTGGAGGTTTCTTCTCAAGATTTAACAATGTCGTCATGTAAACATTATTTAAATCCTTTTTTCATTTCAAAATTATTTTATGTTTTGTTACAAGTAAACCTTTTGTTGTCTAGCCAGTCAAATTCATGATTGTTAAAAATTCTTTCATTATATAGAGGCAGCATATACTGTGAAGTGGTAATTTATTTTTGTTTTTTGTAATATATTTCATTCATATTTACCTCTCGTCCTGACTTACTATTTATTTAATTTCTTTTTTTTTCTCATTGAGTTTATTGGTACATTTTAGGTATACAGTACAGTTACATTCATCATTGGGATCTTGTGTCTTTACATGACAGGTCTTCGTTCTCATTTGTTTCCCACACCCCTCCCCTCCCTTCAACCCCTCCACTCTCCCCTATTTATAAAGACTTTGTTTCCATTTTTCATTTTCTCGTATATATTTTTCCCTTGTTACATTTCCCCTAACCTTCCCAACAGTACAGTTATTCATCATTGGGATCTTGTACCTTTACATGACAGGTCTTCGTTCTCATTTGTTTCCCACACCCCTCCCCTCCCTTCAACCCCTCCACTCTCCCCTATTTATAAAGACTTTGTTTCCATTTTTCATTTTCTCGTATATATTTTTCCCTTGTTACATTTCCCCTAACCTTCCCATTTTCCCTACACCTTTAGCCATGTTTTTCATATTTATTCAATTTCTTAAGAAATTTGTAGCGTTTTCATGAGATTTGTAGGTGAAATAAGATTCTCTATAACTATGTATTTAAACAGAAATAGAGAACAGTCTAAATCTCTATTGCAACATTCTCCATTATTTTCAACCTGGGCTGATTGCATTTTGTGAATGTGTCCTAACAGAACCCATAAAATTTCTTTGCGAAAATTACACATTCTCTGGGAGGTCATTTCTCCTTCTATGTTATATTCTTTGAATTTTTAGTGTTTGGTGTTTTGCTAAGATTTTTTAAAAAACTTCTGATGGTCATTTCCTGCTGCTTTTTTTTAAGTCTCAAAGAGTAGCCCTCTGTTTGAGGCATAGCAGTTGGCTATTATGGAAAGATGTTTTATGTTACAGTTGGAAGGTTATGACTTCAGGCAGGTGAAAGAAAAGGAAATAGAACTCAAACCAAAATCTTTAGTAGAGACAAAGAAATCATTCAGAATTGGTCACAAGTTGTCAAGTATGTTTCAGAATTTTCCTGTAAGTTATCATTATTCTCCAGAAACATAAGAATATGTGGTTTAAGATTAGCCTTTTTACATTTGCTTTGATATTTTTATTTTTAGAGATAGTAATTTATTTTTTCTCAGCTACTGTCTCATGAGTTAACTTTTACTAGTGTTAACAGAAAAATCAATTTTGATAGTGATATTGTTTATATTTTTCTCCTAAAAATGATTCCATTCATACCTTTACCTACCCATATTGCCTTAGAGAGTTGAAGATTCAATTATAGAAATCTTCATAGTTTAAGCAGTGCTTCCCCTCCCTACTCAATGCATTTATAATAAGTCAGTGTTGTACACTGCTGTGTTCCCAGACAGCCAACACTTATATACACTCTCTTTTTGATAAGTGATGTACTGTACACAAGAAGAGCCCTTGTCAAGGCCTAAATTCCTATTGCCTTAATCTACTGGATCTCACTGATTAATGAATCATGTCCATTCTTAGGTTTGTTGCTTATTAAAAAGTGACCATTTTCTCATGATTGGTATGCATTTGGCTGCCTAATAAACTTTAGCTTATTATATCCCCCCATTGTTTAATGTGTTATTATATGTATTTACACTCATACAAACATTTCATAAAGCACAATTCAGACTGGTTATTCACGATGCAGCATTGCAATTATCAATCAGTATTAAAAATAAGCCTATTATATATTCACATCAACCAATATTGTTATGAAATCAATGCAAGATATAGGAAATAATTTTCATAACTCTGCAGTGCATAATTACTTATGTTAACCTTGTATTTCTGGGAGTGTTGTGTGATGGTTACTGAATTGAATGAGAGTCAAACATCATCTAAGAATTATAAATAGTACAATTAAATCCTGAAATATATACACACACACACACACACACACACACACACACACACACACACATGAAAATGAGACCAAATTAATGTGGAATTCTAATTTGTTAGGAAGCCTACCTTCCAAGTGTAGTGATTAGAAGCCCTTCTCCTTACAAGGCTGGATTTAGATTCAGGGACATTTGGAAAGAGTCCAGAAATTTAATTTTAACAAGTACTTTTCTCACTGCCATTTCTTTTCTCTGCAAAGGGCAGTATCTACCAAAACCATTTAACAAAAGCAAATAAGCTTTCATACTTCTACACCAGGATACTTTAATATCTTGTCATTCTTCAAAAACTTTTAGGACTGGGGATTTGCTCAGTGGTTCTGCTGCCTGCCTCACAAGTGCAAGGGCCCAAATTCAATCCCTGATACCAAAATAAATAAAAATAAAATAAAATAAAAATGTGTAACTGTATGTATAGCTTTGTCTGCTAAGTAATCAACTCCATAAAAGTTTAAGTGCAAAGTTTCATCTGATATGAGAAGATTAATATATTTCTTTGCTAATGACTATATTTAGTAGGATGGGTCTTTTCAGTAGTTCTATTTGTCTATTATACAAATTCATAATTACATTTTTTTGAATCAGGGTCTCACTATGTACTTGAGACTGACCTGGAACTCACTACGTAGTCCAGGCTGGTCTTGAACTCACAGTGATCTTCCTGCCTCAGCCTCCAGAGTGCTGGGATTACAGGCATGCACCACCACACCTGGCTTACATGTTTTTTTCATCTGGAGCAATACAAAAATGAACAACTTTCACTTGTTCAAAAAACTATTTGGTGACATTTAACTGCTGAAATTTTCCCTCAATATTGTACAAGTTCTTACACAAGTATATGGAAAACACACTAGAATGAAACACACTAGAATCTGATTTAAACACAGTAGTTCTATCTGTGGCTTAGGAAAAAATTTAAGAGAGAGAAGTTTTACAAATCCGTTTATTCATGCATAATATAAGCGATCTATTTTTGACTTCTAATTTGTAATGTCATCTGTATCTATGTCTTTGCTAATAATATTTAAATCTTTATTCAAAAGGTTTCTTTTGCCATTCTAGACTAGTATATGCTATTAATATTTGGGAAGCTTAAGATGTAAATTGAGAACAGCTGTGGAATGATTAATATTGATGCCTCCATATGATGTTCTGTCAGATTTGTGATTGGCAGTAAATCAGCAGAAAAGTGGGGTTGAACTGTATACTTACCCATCATGCTACACACATTATCTGAGGAAAAGACATTAAAATGGACATCTCTCTCCCAACTTTCTGGATAAAAATTACCATCATGACTCTTCTTTATGTAAAGTCACATTTGAGCATTTATACAATTAGATATAAGAGATATCTCAAATGACTCATTTTGAAACTGCACAGCATGGCAATTGATATGTAAATGATTTCTTATTCTTTCATCAATGATAGAAGTTAAATAAGTTTGATTTTAAGATTCAGTCACTTGATTTCATTTCAAGTTGTTCTGTTTCTAAATGAGAATGATATTCAAAACACTACCATAATTTTTAAAGTGTCTTTTAAAGCATAATACCAGTGGCTAAGTCTGCCTTTTCTGAAAAGGAATGTCTAAGTCCAGGTATTGTGCAAGTAGGCTCAACAATGAGTAGTGTAGAAGACTCTTCTCAAGAGTACTTCCCCAAACAACTGATATTTTTTAAAAATAAAAAGAGGTGATGTTAAATTTATGTAGTTATCAAGAGTCTAATTACATTAGCATTCAGATCATCACTCCTTGTTTTGGTAATTTTAGGTCCTTATGGCAATATTCTATTTTGTTTATTTATCAAATAGTGTATTAGAAACAAATGATGTATTCTGGGTGATGGCAGTTGAGATAACTAAAAATTAGCCTTTAGGTTATTCAATGCTCTACCAAGTCTTAGTATCTTACACATGATATGTTCCAGGAATCATTTACATCTGTATTACCATATATCAAGACTATATCCTGATATAATTTATAAATTAAGACATACCATACAAACCTGTACATTTTAATAAGACTATAGAAAGGCTACTTCTCATCCACATTAGAAACACTACTCATCCCCTGGAATATGGACTTTTAAATACTTTCCCATACTTATCATTACAACATATCAGGAAGTATTAGAAATTTCTGTATTAGTATAAAAAAGAAAAAATTTCCAGATTATATCCTTATAATCACATTCATTTGTGTTTATCCCAATACTCCATTTCCTGTGGAAGTGTGTGTGTGTGTGTGTGTGTGTGTGTGTGTGTGTGTGTCTTGGGTACTGAATCCTGAGCCCTGGGCATGCTAAACACATACTCCATGGCCAGGCTACATTCAAAGACTCTCAATGCAAGTTGTCAGTACAAACATGGGAGCAGTGTCACATGAGGTTTCTGAGAAAAGTTTCATTTTGATGTTTGATAGATTTGTTATAAATATGATCATCATTCCTCCTTCCTGTATCCATGTTCTTTGCAATTGTGACTTTGCAGCTACTTGGACTGACAAGTAAGGTATATGTCCTCACTTCTTTAAACTGGGCAGGTCTTTTGCATTGCTTTGGGCAGACAATATGATAGTTATGGCATTTTCCAGGACCTTGTTTATTTCATCTTGTTCTTTGGGTTTTCCAAACCAACATGTGAGTTTGCCCAGCGTAGTTTGCTATATGAGACAACATTGTCATTGGTTCATGGGAGGTGCTCATTAAACTGTGTATAGAAATAGATGAACACTGCCATTCCTCAACATTCTAACTCACTTCTGGAAACTTACCTTCCCTCTGGTTGTGGTATATTGCGTGCTTAGGCTTTGTCAAAATCTGCTTCTCCTCCCCTTCCTGGGGAAGAATTATACCTTCCCATTCATTCAAGTCTGATTTGGACATGTGATTAGATTGATTAAAGAAATTCCATTGGAAATGATATTCATTTCTTTCAGGTAGAGGCTTTCAGAACTATATTTTGCTTTTTTTTTTTTACTTACAATTTCAAAAAGCATTTATATCTTATAAGGCCCAGCTCTATCAGACTGAGTTCCAGAATAAAGACGAAATTCAGTCAACTGCTGATACAAGGAGAAAACCCTTCTTGGTATAAGTCCTTGAGATCTTGGAATTGTTTATTATTGTGGCCTGGTCTATCCTATACTGTCCAATATACTAAATAATTACTACCACTTATATATTTTCTTTCTACTACCACTCTTACACTGAGGAAAGATGTGTATTTTCACATATTGCTGGTGAAACAGTATGTCACTTAATGAAAAATTTAGAATTACTTTTTACAAAGTCAAGCATACATCTATGATACAACCCAGCCATTCTATTTCCACAGTACTTGAGAGGAAATTGTAGTGGGGGGAAACTCTATACACACTATCACAAATAGATCATCTAGACAAAAAATCAACAATGAAATATTAGAACTGGGAACCAAGCTTTTGAACAAATGGACTTAATAGACATTTACAGAATGTTCCACCCCACAAAATCAGAATATATAGTCTTTTTGGCTACACATGGGTCATTCTCCAAAAAGTGGATGCACACTGAGGCCATACTCTTAAGTGAAAGTAATAGGACACACATGTGTAAATACCAAACAGTTTCTTTGGTGTGAAAATATAAAAGTATAAATATGGATAAAAATGTATAATTGATATTTTGTAATAGGGAAAAAAATCCTAAGGGTATAGGGGAAGTGGGAGGGGTAGGGTAAAGATAAGAAGGGAAAAGAAAAAAATATGAGAAAAGGAAAAACATGGAAATAAAGTCTTTGTAAATAGGTAGGGTATAGGGGGTTGAAGAGAGAGCAGGGGAATGGGGAAAAAATAAGAACCAAGATATGTTATGTAAAGGGACAAGATACCAGTGATTAATACAACTGTATTGTGTATATAAATTGTACCAATAAACTTAATGGAAAAAAAAACTTTGGCTAATGTTCATAATAGCCAAATATTCAAATGTCCATTAATATACAAATAGATAAACAGAATTAGTACATCCAAAGAAGGGAATATTACTCAGCATTGAAAAGAAATTAATTACTGACACAAGCAACAAAATGAGTATACCTTATGTATCAGTTCTTACTACAGAAACAGATTTATTACAAGGTATACAAAGAATTATAAATAGGCTTAAAATGGTTTACTCAGACCAACACTGTCAGTTAACTTTCACACCTTAGAATTAACATGCTAAACAAAAAAAGCCAGATATAAGCCAAAGTATCTCTCATGTAATTTCCATTTATATGAAATTTCTGAACTATAAGGAAACAGTGCAGATCAGTGTCTGTAGGGACCTGAGGGTGGGAGTTTTCTAGATCTGAATTTTGTAGTAGAAACATATTAGAAATTTTAAGTATTTACAATGAATTTAATGGTTTATAATATTTTCTTGACTAAAACTGAAAAAATGTTCTTTGGACCAATTTTAACCTCCATAATAATTGTATACCTACTAGGTATTTATGCCTAGAAAGTTTACAAACACTTCAAAATTATATAAAGCTAAATTGTGTATTTCTTCTGTGTAGCTCTTCAAGTTCAGTTTCTGACCTATATTATCTTTTTTTTTTCTCATTGAGGTTATTGGTTCATTTTAGGCATACAATACAGTTACATTCATCATTGGGCTCTTGTACCTTTACATGACAGGTCTTGGTTCTCATTTCCTACCCTTATCCCTGCCCTCCCTTCACCCCCTCTTTCCTTCCCTATTTACAAATGCTTTATTTCCATGTTTTCATTTTCTCATTTTTTTTCATTTCCCTTATTACCTTTCCCCTACCCTTCCCACTTTCCCCTACACCTTTGGACCCTTTTTTCCTATTTCACATTGTCAATTATATCATTAGAATCTTATGTACCATTATAGTTTTTCACACCAGAGAAACTATTCAATATTTATGCATGTGAGACTTATTTATTTCACTTAGGAGTATATCCTCAATATGTATCCATTTTCCTATGAATGAATCTAATTTCTCATTCTTTATGGCTGAACAGTATTCCATTTTATAGAAAAACCACATCTTTATCCAGTCTCCAACGGATGGGCAAATGGGCTGTTTCCAAGTTTTAGCTATTACAAACTGCACTGCTATAACATAGGTGTGCATATATCACTGATATGATTCTTTTAATTCTTTTGGAAAGATACCCAGCAGAGGGATGGCTGGGTCTGACCCATATTATCAATAGCATTCCACACAGAAGTTACTTAAGACAAAGAGACTGCTTCTTCTACAATATTTCTAAGTTTTTAACTTGCTCTCCAATTGTCAATGGACAGTATTGATTCTCTTGATTATCCCTTGAACACATTGGCTCTTCTCATCTTTTACTTATACTCATTCACTTACTTGCTTGCTTTTCTTCTCATTCCAGCACTGCTTTAATGCTGTTGATTCAAATATTGTAATATTAGGCAATTTTTACTTTTTAAGGTTTCTTGAATGGTCAGAGACCAAACATGTTTTATAATAATGGAACAAATATATCTATGGTATAAATAATAGTATTTAATTTATAAATACATAGTGGAATTTTCTTCACTTATATCATGGAACAAAAATACCTATGGGAACATTAACCACTCAATACATTAAACATTAAAATACCAGAACATAGTCATTATAGTAATAGTCTTTCTTGGAATCCTCAAGTGCTGCAAAGCTCAACTTGTCTTAAAGGGATGTTTGGAATGGAATGGAGAGATTCTCTGTTCTAAGGTCCAGGTAAGCCATAACGTTGGCATTTAAGTTTCAGTTTACCCAGAGATGATGATGAACAGCCCACAGCCTTTAGTCCACTCTCTAGCCAATCTGACTTCAAAACATGGCTTTGAGTTATTTTTCAGGACAGTCTTTCAACTCATTCAAAGCATTGATTTTAGAGTGAAAAAATGGCTCCAGAACAAGCTACTAAACAGAGACTAATCTTACACTCTGGTGATATGCCCTAGGTTTGAGGAAAGGGATTATGCTTTTTATGAAACATAGGGCTGCTCTCTTTCTAGGGCTAGGGTAAAACTACTGTCTAGAATCAATGGTATGGCTAGGCTCTGCTAATGAAGACAGCTAAGCTAACGTCAAATTTACATATCTGTCTTTGTGGAATTGTTTTATTTCTTTTTCTAGAATGTTTGCGTGGGGAGATGGAGTGGGAGAGAATATTCTGGAAAAGAAAACTCTCGTGAATTTTCACTTGAAGTGTCCCTATGGATATTTATAAATGATGTTTACCTGCACAAGAAGGTAGCTTCTTAGCAATGCAATTCAATATGACTGTTTCCTTTGGCTTATTTTTCTAGCTTCTTTCAGCCACTTACACTATTGACTCTCATTTTATCACATATTGTCCTTATGTCTTGAGTTCAGTGCAAGTTTTTATCTTTTTTTATTATATTTTCTACTACAATTTTACTTTTTCTGTCTGGAAAGATGTGCACTATTTTGGCAACCATCTCTTGGTCATATTGAGCACCTTTTGCTGAGATGACATCCTTCCAGGATTTTATCTCATTTTTCTAGAATATTATGGAAAATGGTGCCAAACTCACAAAATGTCCAATTGATTGCTGTGATAGGTGCATCATTATTTTTTGTTGTTGTTGTTGTTGAGACAGAAAATCCAGCATCCAAAGTAAAGAGGAGGAAAGGTTTATTTCCACTTACAGTTTATAGAGCTTCAGTTCATAGTCCCTGGGCTCCAAGGCAGGCTGGCATGGCAGAGTGACATTACAGAGGAGAAAAGTTGATGGCAAGCAGGCTGGAGGCAGTTATAGTAGTAGCAGCAGCAGCAGTAACAGCAACAGCAGCAATAGCTGCTCCCTTTTATCTCTTCCAGGTTACTCACCTTTCTGGAGGTGCCACCCACACTCTGGTGGGCCTTTATTCATACCTCCAACTGTACTGGACCAGTGAGTGGGCTAATTTAGTAATCACATACCCTTGATCCCAGCACTGTATGCTCAATCCCTGCATCACACACCCAGCCACCTCCAGAAACTCCCACCTTTGAGCACATGAGGCTTTGGGGGAACATCTAGACATAAAATGCAACAATAGGTTTGAAGAAGCTTTTCAGTTAATGTTCTGCATGCCAAGTATGTACATGTATGTACAATTTTTTCTTTTTATTATGAAAAATAAACATTGTTTTGAAAGACACTAGCAAAGGCTCAGATGCATGTTTTATTCTCAACTAAACTTTTGTTAATCATATCTGATATATCTTTTGTAAAGATCTGAGCTGTAAGACTTTTAATGTGACAGTCAAAATTTTATAGAATAACCAGAAATTGATTTTAAAGTTTTTTCTTTCTCATCGTAATCAACTTCTAGACATGTTATTTTGTTTTGTTTTCATAATCATAATGGTTTCAAAAGCACTGCTTTTGAATGGCAAGGTTTTTTTTCCCCCCTAGAAGTATGAATCTAACTGAGCTGAAGGTACTCCCTGCACTTATTTGTCCTGAAGATGTACAAGGCACCTGGAATCCCTTCATTAGAAAAAAGCTTTTGAAAAGATGACATATAATGAGTACCAATACAGATTTCTCATTGAAATTTGCTTTTGAGCAAAATTACAGTTTACCTTATGATTCAAACAATTATATTTATTCTTACTTTCATAGAAAGTCATAATTTTTGCTCAAAAATGTGTCAGAGTCATAATTTTTAGAACTTTAAAAAATATCTTACAGGATATTTATGGAAAACAAAACATAGAAAAATTGTCCTGTGTATGTACTCTAAGCACTGCTTTCTAAAGTCATTTAATACAAGGCTTTGTTCAAATGGTTATGTCATTACCTCGACACAATATTTGGTTTGTTTTCAATTTTTATAGACTACTTTTTCTTGTTTAACTAGTCTTTTTGGATGTGTAGAACATTTTCTTGATTTTGAAGTCAAATGACACAACTAGGTATAATATATCAAGTGACTCTTAATTGTGTTTTTCTTTCCTTTCCCATCTCTTTGTCCTCTATGAATTCCATTTTCATTAGTTTTTCATATATCTTTCCACTATTTTTCTTTGCAAATATAAGCAAATCCATAAGTATTTGAATTTTCTTCCTTCTTTATTTAAAAGAGCAGTACACATTGTTCCCTACTTTGCCTTTTTACTTGACAATATATCTTGAAAATAATTTCAAATGAAAATATATGACCATCCTTTCATTTTTGATTCTATGGTAGTTCGTTTTAAGGAGGTTACCATAGCTTAATCAGCCAGTTCTCTATTTGGGCAGTTATATTGTTTCCAGCACTTTACCTCAGTAAATAATGCCATGATATATATCTTGGTGCATATGAAATTTTAAAAGTTTTCTGATTAAGAATGGGAAACAGCACATTTTTACTTAGTTCTATACAAAGGATTTCAGTGGGATGTTAATTTTAGATCACCTGTCTAGCTCTTCCAGAAGCATGGCTTGCATCTGTTGTCTTTGAAACTGTCTTTCCCTCATTCAACTCTTATCCTTCACATATTGACCAAGAATTTAAGAAAACTTCTAAAATATATGTGAATATGTGATTTTTATATACTTACTGACTTTAGAGTCACACCAACTCTCACCAGAAAAAGAAACCACTGCATGGTATTAAAGGAAAAACAGAAAAAAGTCTGGTTGTTACATTCATTTTTTTCCAAGTTTTCTTTCTTTTCAAGATATTTTTTATTAGTGCCTATTAATTTTGCAAGATTTGGAGTTCCAGTGTGGTATCCTCATAACACGGTTGTAGCATATTTTATTTACATCCTGCCTTATCTTCCCTTACAACCCCATCCTCTTCCCCTTAGATTTATATAGTTTTGTAATTTGGATGGCCAGGGCACTCAACAGTGATTTGAACAAAATTTACAGACTGCAAGTTCACAAGTATAAAATATACCAGAAAGTAAAAGTAAATCTTTTTAATGAGATATGATTGCTACATATGCTGCTGATATTAATTTAGGCCATTGTGCACATAATCTCTCCTATAAGGCAATCTGGGAAATTGTATTTAGGACAGACAGCAGCTCAAAGTGTCAGGAAAAAGACTGCTGACCTAAACTTCCCTGGTATGACCACATCATCTCACTAAAGAAGCATCACATTTCTGATTCTGTAAACAGAAGCCTTTAACTTTACTCTGAATCTTTTGCCTATATTAAAAAAGTAATAATTTCTGGTTAAAAGAATTCATTTCAAATTACTCCTGATTGCTTTATTTTAATTTTATTGGTACAACTTACATATACATAATAATCACATTCATAATAGAAAATTTGTACCTGTACATGATATATCTTGATTACTTTTTCTCATTCCCCTCCCTTCTCTTCAACTCTTTCCCTTCCTTATTTACAAAAGCCTCATTTCCATTGTCTCGTTTTTTTCATTTTCCTTCTGTCCTTCTTCTCCCCCTCCCCACTCTGTAGTTCCCCCTTCCCTTATTTACATTTATTTCATATTGTCTATTATACATTTTGGTCCCTTTTTATGCTTTCAGTTTCTTACAACAGAGACATTGTGATATTTACATGTGTATCCAATTTATTTCACTTCAGAATATTGCTTCAGTCCAAGCTCTTTGAGGTATCTCCATATTGATTTCCATAGTGGTTGCACCAGTCTGCACTCCCACCAACAATGGAGAAGGGTTCCTTTCTCCTCACAACCCCACCAACATTTGTTATTGGTTGATTTCTTGATAGCAGCCATTCTTTGTGGGGTGAGGTGGAATCTCAGTGTTGTTTTCATCTGCATCTCTCGAATGACCAGTGATGTGGAACATTTTTTCAAATATTTTCTTGCTGCTTTTACTTCTTTGTATGAGAAATGTCTGTTCATTTCGGATGCCCATTTTTGAATCGGGTCTTTATATTTGGGGGGACTGATTGCTTTGAGTTCTTTATATATCCTTGATAATAGTCCTTTGTCTGAGGAACAGCTGGTAAAAATTTTTTCCCACATTGTAGATTTTCTCTTAGTTCTGCTAATGGTTTCTTTTGAAGTACAGAAGCTTTTTAGTAAGATGAGATCCCAGTTGTTGATTCTATCTGCTAGTTCCCGTGCTACTGAGGATTTGTTCATAAAGTCTTTTCCTATACCAATGTCATCCCGAGTTCTGCCTAACTTACCTTCCAGCAAGTTTAATGTTTGTGTTTTAATATTTAGATCTTTAATCCATTTGGATTTTAATTTAGTGCATGGCAAAAGATAAGGGTCTAATTTTAACCTGTGGCAGGTTGACATCCAGTTTTTCCAACACCATTTATTAAAGAGGCTATCTTTCCTCCACTGAGGATGGTAAGCTTCTTTGTCAAAGATGAGGTAGCTGAGTAATTCCGCATTTGTTTTTGTGTCTTCCAGTCTGTTCCACTGATCCTCAGGCCTATTTCTTTGCTAGTACCATGCTGTTTTTATCACAGTGGCTTTGTAGTATAGTTTCAAATTGGGAATTGTTACACCTGGTGCCATGTGTCTGTTGCCTAAAATGGCTTTTGCTATTCTAGGTATCTTATGGTTCCAAATGAATTTTTGGGTTTTTTTTTTCTAGTTCTGTGAAATATAGTGTTGGAATTTCAATTGGCATTGCATTGAATGTATATAGCAGTTTTGGTAGTATGGCCATTTTCACTATGTTGATTCTTCCTACCCAGGAGCAGGGGATATCTTTCCATTTTTTTTAGATCCTCTTCAATTTCCTTTTTCAGAGTGCTGTAGCTTTCAGTGTAGAGATCTTTTGTTTCTTTTGTTAGATTGATTCCTAGATACTTCATTTTTTTTGGATGCTATTGTAAAAGGAATTTTTTCCCTTATTTCTCTTTCCATGTGTCTGTTATTTGTGTATAAGAAGGCTATTGATTTTTGGGTGTTCACCTTGTATCCAGATACTCTACCATTTGACCCAGCCATCCCTCTGCTGGGTATCTTTCCAAGAGAACTAAAAGAATCATATCACAGAGAAGTATTTGCACCCATGTTTATAGCGGCACAGTTTGTAATAGCTAAATCTTGGAAACAGCCTATTTGCCCATCCATTGGAAACTGGATAAAGAAGTTGTGGTTTTTCTATAAAATGCAATATTACTCAGTCATAAAGAACGAGAAAATAGATTCATTCATAGGAAAATGGATACATATTGAAGATATACTCCTAAGTGAAATAAATAAGTCACACATGTGTAAATACCAAATAGTTTCCTTGGTGTAAATAATCTGCAGCAATGCATAAGATTCTAATAAGATTACTGACATTTAGAAATGGAAAGAAAGGAGCTAAAGGTGTAGGGAAGGTGGGATGGGTAAGAGTAAAAAGGGAAAAGAAAAAAATGTGAGAGAATGAAAAGATGAAAATAAAGTGTTTGTAGATGGGGAGGGGAGGAGGGGGTGAAGGGAGGGCAGAGGTAAGGGGAAAAAATGAGAATCAAGACTTGTCATGTAGAGGTACAAGATCCCAACAATGAATGTGTGCCATCCCAACATATGCCGTGTAGTGTGCTAAATACTGAACAATTTTCATTTTCTTTCCTCCAAAATATTATGGTCTTAATTAACAAGGCAACTATTGTATGACCTTGCCAAAAGGTATAATGCTAAATGCATGGATCATATAGTTATTTTATATATGTACAGCTAGTTTTTAAACACACACTATCTACATAGATCAGCAGGATTCCAGTATAAAATCTAAACAAATGAGTTTGCTGATAATGACCATGGCTATCACCACTTTGGAAAATGTTATGTTACGGTGAAATTTAATTTTCCTTTGCATGTTTGACATTTTTTCCAAAAATTCTGTGCCATAGGGTAATAATTTAAAAAGTGTATTTAGGAACATATTTGGCACCAGACACTAGATTTTAGTTGAAGTGCATTATAAATAAATTATCTAACTTTTTTTCTAGCTTCGTATTTCCATTTCTGATAAACTTCTCAAAACTCTTCACCTCATTATTTGTGAGATGAATAGAGGAAAAAATTATATTACTGTCCCCATGTTTCATAATTCTGTTTTGGCTTCCACTAGCGCATAATTTTGTGAAGCATCAGTTTAGTGATTTCCCTTGGTAGGAGAACTAAGAGAGGTTTTTGAATTTAAGTTTGAAAGAAGAGATCCTGTTAATTATACTTTTGCTTTAGAAAAATGTGTTTGCTTTACTTAACTGCTGTAGCCCTTTTGTTATGTGCAGTCACTAAGGCACCAGATGCTTATAAAAAGGGATTGAGTGGCAGTTAATTAATACTGCATTTGAATTTTAACAACTATATCAGTAGAAGGTGCACCAAACAGCAAGAAGTTCTCTAAATGAATGAAATTGAACAGGGTTCAGTGCTTTTAGAAGACAGGTAGGGTGAAATGTTCTCCGTACTCAGTAGCAAGTTTCTGTTTTATTTAAGAAATACTAACTGGTTATAAACAACACAAAGCTCAGTGGGTGCTGTAGAGAAAGACTATGAAAATAGTTTCTGTCTTCTGGGAGATTTTAAACTGACCTAGAGAAGAAGGAATTATAAACATGACTGTCACATAGCAAAGAATAAGCTGAATTCCAAAGATTTACAAAGAGAGTAACAGCATCACTGGTTGAAGAGTTCTGTCTGGGATGAGAAAACAAGAAAAGGCTCAAAGATGAGATCCTGGATGAAGTATATTCTAGAAGTTGTTATATGGAGGTGAATTTTCCTCTTAATAAATTTGAAATATAATTTAACAAATCAAGCAATGAAGTATAGTGTAAAAAAAAGGACATTTGAACACAGGCAAGACCTTGGAACTTTACCATCTCCTCTCTTTCTGAAAATATCATTCAAGATATTTTTTCTAGTCTTAGGGACAGCATTCAGTGTTTCACCACTGAGTATGATGCTATATATTTTGCAGATGTTCTTTATTAGAATAATGGCTTTGCTATCCTGTCTGTTAGGAGTTTATGAGTAAGTAAAAGAAAAAAAAATTTGCCTTGTTTGGTGTATCAGTTAAGATCAGATAGTTTTTCTCTTTATCTATAAATATAATGAATCATATCGAGTTTTTTTATTAGTGTGTATTTATAGTACATGCAGTTTACAGTTATCTTGAAGAGTAGGTACAGGTACATAGTACAGCTTGATTTTTAAAAAATTTTTTTTCCTCATTGAGTTTATTGGTACACTTTAGGTATACAGTACAGTTACATTCATCATTAGGATCTTGCACCTTTACATGGCAGGTTTTTATTCTCATTTTTCCCCTTGTCCCTGCCCTCCCTTCATCCCCTCCTCCCCTCCCCATTTACAAACACTTCATTTCCATTTTTTCATCTTCTCATATTTTTTTCTTTTCCCTTATTAGCTTTCCCCTACCCTTCCCACTACTACAGCTTGATTTTTAAAAAAATCCTCTTCTCCTTCCCTCCCACCTTCCTCCTTCCTTCTTTAAATTTCATTCTTGTTATTATTATTCATCTTATCTCACATTTATGACCTAGACTGTTTATATTCGTTGAGGTTATTAGGTTCATGTACATAGCGTATCTTTATTCTACTTGTTTTCCCTTCCCCTCTCCCTCTCTTCTCACCAAAAGTCTCTTGACCCTTTTTCATTTGTAAGGGGTCTATCCCCTTGTCTCCTCCTATCCAGCCTTTATGGTGCTGTTTGTTTGTACTTTGCCTTATTCAAATGAAGATACTATACTATATAATATTTAAGTTTGTGTCTGATTTATTTCACTCAATATTATATTTTCCAATGCATCTGCAGTGATACAAGCATACCAATGTTTAAAGCAGCACAGTTCATAGAAGCTAAACCCTGGAAGCAGCCTGCATACTTATCAACAGCTGATTAAACAAAAAAATGTGGTGTCTGACCATAATGGAGTACTACTCAGTATAAGGATGGACAAACAACTCAATTTTAAAAAAAGGACAAACTTGAGACATTTGTAGGAAAATGAACACACCTGAATTTTTGAATGCTGAGCTAGCCTTTCATTTTCAGGATAAATGCCACATATCATCGATTTATTGCTCTTTTTACATGTTGCTGAATTTTATTTATTTTTATTTTTGAATATATCCTACGTGACTAGAATATTTTCAATTTTTATAAATCCTTTTATGTTTCTGAAATACAATGTTTTGTATAAGCTGGTTAAAATGTTCCATAAATGTTGATGACATCGATTGTTAGTTACATGTATGAAATTTTCTGAAAGCTAATAGATATTTTGGCTTTTTGTTTTTCATTTTTTAAATTTTCAAGCATTGTTGGGTTTCAAAGCACGCATATTGATCATGTCAGTCTCATCTTGTGCTCTCTTATCCCTTGTAGATTTTGTCTGTCTTCTCAATTAGAAAGATGGGGTTAACATTTTCTATCATGAATGTCCCTTTCACTTCCCTGTCTCACTCCTCCCTCCATCTCTGGTCCCCTTTCTATTTGTAAAATACCTCTCTGATTTTTTCCTATTATCTATATTTCATTTGCTATTATTTGATTTACTTTCTGGGTTCCTCACATAAGAGAAAACATGTCATATTTATTGCATGTCTGATTTATTTTACTTAACATTATGGTCTCAAGGTGTATCCATTTTCTCACAGATGACCAGTTTATCCTCCTTCCTTGCACTGCAGTATTATATTCTGTATAAATACCACACTTTATTTACTCATTCATTTCTTTATGGACATGTGGGTTGCTTCTACAATAACTTATTATTTGTGCTGTTAAAAATGTGTGTACATGTTTCATTGTAGTATGAGGTGTTTAACCTTTGAGAAGACAGAAGAAGAGTTGGGTCAAATAGAGGTTCTAGTTATTAGTTTTTTGAGGAAATGCCATACTGATTTCCATAGTGGTTGCACCTCTTTTTATCCTCACCAACTGTATAAAAGGGTTCCCTTCTCCCCAAAGCCTCTGTAGGATTTCTTATTATTTGATTTCTTGATGACTTCCATGCTTTCTAGAGTAAGATGCAATTTTGATATTGTTTTTTTTGTTCCAGCTTTAGTTGAGCTTATTGGTACATTTTAGGGTTACAGTATGGTTACATTCATTGTTGGGATCTTGTACCTCTACATGAGGTATTGTTTTAATTTTTGTTTCTCCCACGGTAAGAGAGGTTGAATAATTTTTCATGCATTTATTGACCATTACTGTTTCTGAGAAATGTCTATCCACTTCAGTTGTTCATTATTTTTTATTAGCATGTTTGTAGTACAGAATATTTACATTTCTTGTAGGAATTTGTACATGTACATAATAGATCTAAATTCATTTTTTCATCCCCTTTCATTTTCTTTCCATCACTCATCCCTTCATCCATCTGTCAATCCTTTTCCTTTTATTGTACTATTTTTCCATGTTTGCTGTGCTTAATACTTGCATTCCTTGTGGGGAGTTGGTACATGTACACAACACATCTTAATTCCTTTGTTTCCTTTTCTTTCACTTCTCTCCACCCCCACCCCTCCATCTCTTGATTCCCTTTAAAAAGATCTATGCCTGATTTCCCATTATCTCTCATCTCTTTTTTTTTCATCTTTGAGTTTATTGGTATATTTTAGGGATACAGTACAGTTACATTCATCATTATGATTTTGTACCTTTACATGACAGGTCTTGGTTCTCATTTTTTCCTTTTATCCCTGCCCTCCATTCACCCCCTCCTCCCTGCCCTATTTACAAATACTTTATTTCTATTTTTTCATTTTCTCATATTTTTCTTTTCCCTTATTACTTTCCCTTACCTTTCCCACTTTCCCTACACCTTTAGCCCTTTTTTTCCTGTTTCACATTGTCAATTATATCATTAAGATCTTATGTACCATTATAGTTTTTCACACAGAGAAACTATTCGGTATTTGCACATGTGTGATTTATTTATTTCACTTAGAAGTATATCCTCAATATGTATCCATTTTCCTATGAATGACTCTAATTTCTCATTCTTTATGGCTGAGTAGTAATTCCATTTTATGGAAAAACCACATCTTCTTTATCCAGTCTCCAACTGATGGGCAAATGGGCTGTTTCCAAGTTTTAGCTATGTCCTCTGGCTTCACTTGAAACCTTCTCCAATTCTTTTACTTATCTACTCCTGTCATCCTAACTCTGTCTAAGCCCCATCCTAATGGTAAAGATCTCTTATCTCTTTATACTTTGGGTTTCTTCTATAAGAGAAACCACGTGATATTTAAGCTGTGTGTTAGTTGCCCAGTTTTTGTTGGGTCTTTATTGGGGTTGTCTGATTTTTGGAGCTTTTTTTTTATAATCTTGATATGAGTCCGCTATATAAGAAATGGCCGACAATTTTTCCCCTGTTCTGCACATTTTCATTTCACTTGGTTGTTTCCTTTGCTGTGCAGAAACTTCTTAATGTGATATGATCCCCTTTGTTGATTTTTAATGTTATTTCTTCTGCAATTGGAGTTCTGTTGTGGAAGTACGTACTTATGCCTATGTCTTTAAGAGTTTTGCCTATTTTATCTTCCAGCTGATTATTTTTTCTATTTTAACATTTTGGTTATTTATCCATTTTGATTTTATGTTAGTACACTTTGAAAGATGTGGGTCTAGATTCATTCACCTACATGTGGATAGCCAGTTTTCCCAACACCAATTGCCAAAAAGGCTAATTTCTTTCAGCATAAATTTTCAGTCCCTTTATCAAAGACCAGAAGGATGAATTTGCCTGGGGTTGTTTCTGCATCTTCTGTTCTGTTGCACTGAACCACATATTTAATGTATTTCAAGTATCATGCCATTTTTATTGCAGTAGCTTTGTAATATATCTTGAAATTTGGGATGGTAATGTCTCTTACTTTGCTCTCGTGGCCCAGGATCACCTTTGCTGTTTTGGGTCTCTTCTGGTTGCACATAAGTTTTACAATTGTTTTCTCTAGTACTGTGAGAAATGCTTTTGGTATTTTGATTGCAATTGTATCATGACAATATCAGTTTTGTAAGTATGGCTATTTTGAAAGCATCCGTTCACTCTATCTAGGAATAAGGGGTATTTTTTTCCGTTCACAGATATCATCTTTAATCTATAATTTTCATTATTAATAGATATTACTTACTTTGTTAGGTTAATTCCTCAGTATTCAATTTTTCCAGAAGATGTTATGAATATTTTCCCAATTTCTTTCTCTTTTTTTATTTGTTTTTTTGATAGAAAAATTCTTTAATCAAAACAACTTTACACATCAACACTTACAGCTTAACTAGAATCTGTCCAAAACTCTACTGTGGACAAAGACATATAATGAGTGATATAGCAGGGTTCCCTCAAAACAGCTCTATTTGCAAGACCTCGCAAAAGCAAAAGTCCAATTAATGAAATAATTCCTATTTTTTATGTACAGATGAAAACTATCTGAGAGATCAAGACATACAATGCCTGTCACACAGCACTGGTAAGTCATTTTCCCATATTCATATTTTAAAACACAAGAAATCTTTCTACCTATTGAAAACCACCAACTGACCTAAGTTAAGATATCTTAGAAATGTTACCCTTTAGTTAATGAACTCTTCAATTTTGTGTTAATGTTGGTTCACCCTGATTTAGTCCACATACATCAAAATACAGACTGGCATTGCCTTGAACAATTCATGTTTCTACTTTTCCGTAATCTTGTTACATATATGACAGAAATGATACAAATTCCCTTCTAATATAGCCATGTTTTCAAATAGGTTAACTTTTTCATATACCATTTATTTATATTTACCACAAGAGCATCACAGATTTTTTTCCAATTAAAAAAATACTATTTGTGACTTTCTGAGTATGACTCAAGACATTTCTCAAAAATAAACACTTCCATTTTCAGGTTTCATTTCTAGGACCTTATGAAGGATGTCTTGGCACGCCTAAACTCACTCATCAATTATTGTGGTACACAAATACTATTTATGTTTGATTTTGTATCCTGCTACCTTGCTGAATTTGTTTATAAATTCTACAAGTTTTGTGCAATATTTTGGGTCTTCTACATAACATATAATGTCACTTGTGTATAAAGATAGTTTAACTATCTTTACATATACATATATATGTATATATATCAGTTTTTATATATACATACATATGCATATATG
>NW_022900926.1:79376975-79380045 GCF_012274545.1 Fukomys damarensis | reverse complement strand
AAATCAGTTTTCTTTCTTTTTCTCCTTTGGTTTCTCTGGCTAAAGTTTCAAGTACTATATTGAGCAGGTGGGGTGATAGTGCATGTCCCTATCTTGTTCTGGGTTTTATAGGAAATGTTCTCAGTTCCCATTTAATATTGTGTTGGCAATAGGATTGTTATAAATGGCTTTTATCAGATTGAGATAAGATCTATGTATACTTATTTTCTTCACCACTCTTATCACGAACAGATGAATTTTGTCAAAGACTTTTTTTGGATCTATTAAGATGACCATGTCTTTTGTCATTGCTTCTGTTTATTTGATGTATTACATTTATTTTTTGTTTTGTTTTTTTTTGAGACAGGGTCTCACTATGTAGTTGAGACTGTCCTGGAACTCACTATGTAGCCCAGGCTGATCTTGAACTCACAGCAATCCTCCTGCCTCAGCCTTGTGAGTGCTGGATTACAGGTGTGCACCACCATGCCCAGCTGATGTATTACATATATTGATTTGTATATGTTGAACCATCCTACTTGATTATATCGTGTGACCTTTTAATGACTTGTTGTATTGTTTGGCAGTGTCTTGTTAGGGATCTTTGCATCTATTCTTAAAGAAATTGGCCTGTAATTTCCTATGTTAGTTGTGTCCTTTTGGTTTTTAATCAGTTAATGAAAGCCTCAGAAATGAAGTTGGCAGTATGCCTTCCCTTTCAATTTCTTGCTGAGGATTATTCATGTTAGCTCTGCCTTTAATGAGGAGTATTAAGATTAGATCTTCCCTGGAGTTATTACAAAATTCAGTGATGAATTCTTTATGTTCTGAATTCTCTTTGTTTATAGAGTTTTTTTTATTGCCTTGATTTCATTGGCTATTATTGGATTACTCAGTATTTTTACATCTCCTTGGTTCAGTTTTGGTAATTCATATGAATCTAGGAATCTACTCATTTTTTCCTGAATTTTACAATTTATTGAAGTATAGCTTTGCAAAGCAGGTGCTAGTAATCTGGATTTTGACAGTGTCCATTGTAATTTCACTTGTAAAATTTCTAATTGGACTGATTTTGGTCTTTTTTGTAAGATCAGCTAATGTTTTGTCTATTTTATTTATTCTTTTGAAGAATCATTTATTTGATTCATTGTTTTTTTTTTTGGTCTCAGTTTTATTAATTTTTGCTCTGATCTCATTAATTTCCTCCCTTGTACTAACTTTGGATTTAGATCATTTTTATTTTTCTAGCACCTTGAGGTGCTTCATTAGGTAATTTATTTGGCCAGGTACTGTTTTTCTGATGTGGGCATTCACTGCTATTATCTTCCCTCTTAGAAATGCTTTCATTGAGTTCAGTAGTTTCTGGTATGTTGTACTGGTATTTTCCTTTGCTACTAAAAATTGTCTAATTTCTTCCTTGATTTCTCCTATGACCCATTTACTTATCAAACGTGTATTTATTTTTTTTCAAATATGTATTTAATCTCCATCTGTTAGAATAATTTCTGTTACTTTTTTCTTACTGATTTCTACTTTCATCGCAGTATAACCTGATAATATGCATGGGATAATTTTTAAATTTTTGGTATTATTTAAGCATGCTTTATGGGCTAGCATGTGAACTATTTTGGAGGAAGTTCCTTGGGCTACTCTAAGTCATGTATTATTCTTTTATTGTTAGGGAGAACACTGTAGATATCTATGAAGTCTATTTGGTTGAAAGTGTGTGGTTCAAATCTATAATTCCTTTTTCATTTTTCTCTAATTGACCTGTCCATTTGTGATAGTTGGGAATTTGTATCTTCCAGTATAATTGTGTTATTATTTATCTGTTATGTCCAGTAGTATTGATTTTATCAAAGTGGGTGCACCAATGCTTGCTGCACATGCATTTATAATTATTATTATCTTCCTATTGAATACTACCATTTATCAATATGTAGTGACCTTCTTTATCCCTTCTGATCTGTCCTGGCTTGAAATCTGCTTTCTGAAAATAGGATAGCCACTCGTGAATTTTTAAATGTTCCTGTTGCATGGATATTATTTTGATCATTTGATATCTAGTCTATTTTGAGTTAAATGTTTCTTGTATGCAGCATACTGTTGGATTTTGTTTTTCTTCATCTGTTCTGCTAAATCTATGTCTTTTGATTTGAGAATTGAGACAATTCACATTGAGAGTTGTTACTGAGCAATATTGACATATTCCTGTCAAGGCATGGTTTTTCTGTTTCAGATTCCCTTTTTCATCTTTCTTCTTAATTGACACTTGGTATATTAATTCTATTCAACTTTGTGGCATTGTTGGCTTTATTGTCTCATTTTAGCATATCTTTGAGAATTTTTTGGAGTGCTGGTTTTTGATCATGAATTTCATAATGTGCTCTTTGTCATGGAAAGAACATTTCTTCATCAATTGTGAAAGATAGTGGTTTGCAGGATTTATCAGTCTGGTTTGGAAGTTGTTTTCTTTTATGGATTGAAACAATTCACTTCTGGCCATTACTGTTTCTGTAGAGAAGCCTACTCTAATTCTAATGGATTTACATTTATAAATGATTTGTTACTTTTTTCTAACAGCTTTTAAGATTCTACTTCTGTGTTGGGCTACTGGAATTTTGACTGTCATGTGTTATGAGAAGTTCTTTTCTGATAATAGCTATTTGAAGATGTATCTGCTTCATTTATGCATATTTTAAATACTTTTCCCACAGCAGAAAAATTTTCTATTTCTATAAACAGATTTTTAAAGCTTTTTTTTGTCTTCTAAATTTTCACTAATTTCAATTAAAATTTGATTAATTTTCTTTGTGTCACCTACAAGCTATTCAATCCATCTATCATTTTCTCTTTTTGCCTTTTTAAGGTATTTCAAAATATATGTTCACCTTCATCAGCCTTATCTTCTTGTCCTGACACTCCGGTCTCACAATGGTCAGTTATGTTGACCAATTATATAGTAGAGTCATCTCGTGGATTTCTTTCTTTGGATATGTTTATTGACTTTGATTATTTGATAATCTGGGCAGTAATGTTTCATATTATTTTGTTTAGCTCAGCTAGCTTTTTTTTTTTTTTTTTTTTTTTT
>NW_022900926.1:79241218-79371010 GCF_012274545.1 Fukomys damarensis | reverse complement strand
GGTCCTTCCTGGGTCTGTTGTCGCGCAGGCCGGGAGCTCCCACGCAGGCCGGGAGCTCCCGCGCACGCCGCCGGGTGATCGCAGACCTCAGCTAGCTTTTTAATAGTCTCTTCTGTGAACTCTGATCATTTTTTTATTGCATGTATTATCTATTTAGTTATATCATTGAGCTTGCTGAGTCCCTGTTGATCTGTTCTTTACTTCCTCTCTTATCATTTGAAATAATCCAACCTTATGATTTTTTGTTTCCTCCTAATCAATGTCTAGTGGATCAGCTTTGGTCCATAGTTAGAGGCACCTTTTTGCCTTGCTTTTTATGTATTTATTTTTTCATTTTGTTTTTGTTTTAAACTTAGAATTGAGAATTGATCATATTGGAAAGACTTTGCTGCTGGTATGGAAGTCTCTTTAGTTAGTGTCAGCATTCTAGTTATATGTTCTATGATGGCTAAGTATTAATGTTTGCCTCTGTCCCAACATAAAACTGCCTTTATTAATTGTGAGGGAGGATGCAATGTAATTAGCAAGGTATCAAATTCTCAAGAAATGAACTGTAATATTGTTTGTGATACAAAAACAGACCAGATATTTAAATACAGTAAAAACCAATTAATAGAAACTGGGCATGGTGGTGCACACCTGTAATCCCAGCACTGGGGAGGCTGAGGCACGAGGATCGCTGTGAGTTCAAGACCAGCCTGAGCTACATAGTGAGTTCCAGGTCAGCCTCAACCACATAATGAGACCCTGTCTCAAAAAACCAAACAAACAAAACCTGAATTAATAGAAACAACTATGCCACCCAGGCAAAGGCAACAAATTCAGCAACAATAATAGATGTCTTAATTACTCTCTTATTACTGAGACACAGTGCCTACCACCCACAACTTAAAGGGGAAAAGATTCTTTTTGGCTGAGAATTTGTAAATCTCACTATCCCTAGTTGGCTGGCTCTAAGGCAGGGCAACATGGCAGAGGAGAAAGAACTTATGGTGTGGCAAACAGGAAGCAGAGTGCAGTCAAGGGAGGAGGGAGAGAGAGAGACCCTTCCAAGACATATGGAAGTGACACACCTCCTTTTATTGTAGATAGCTGTTAGTTAGAAATTATTATAAGACAGACAAAGCTAGGCCCACAGCATAGAAAATAAAATGAGGCCCATTAACTTGTTGGCATTATAAAAAGAGAGAAACTACTACACTCACATACTTTCCCTAGGGCTAAATAGTAGTGATTGATGTTCTAAGTAGGTATCAATCACCTGGGTGAAGGGACCAAGAGCTTAACTCATCCTTTCCAGGAAAGGTCCCTGACCCATCCCTTACCAAAACTCCTTGTTCATTACTTGCTGCATGATTTGCTTCCCCATTTGATCTGCATTTAATCAGTATTACCTAAGTGACTATACTTGTTATAATTTTATTTATTGACCATAGTTTTGTCCCACCTTGTGTCTACCTTGTGATTTCCCATTGGACCAATATTACCTAAGTAACTGTACTTGTAATCTTACCAGCTGAATATAGTTTTGTCCCACTTTGTACTTGCCTCATCTCATGGCTCTGTCCCATGAGAAGCAGGGTGGATGGGCAACACACTTTCTGTTCCCACTCTGTCTCTGTCTTAGACTGAAACTATCTTTCTCTCAATAAATTTTTCCTACCCTTAACCTCTTTTGTTTCTAGAATTCATTCTTATATTTTAGAGAACATAAAGTCTTATTTCAGATATCTAGCTGGTTTGGGAGTTACATTTATTCCCTCTATTTCACTTTGACTAGGCTTAACTTCCCAGCCACACATTTAGCTATAAATTCATCATTGGATTAAGGAACCGATGAGTATCCCACCTCCATGATCTAATCACCTCCCCAAAACCCCACCCATGAGCACAGGAGGCTTTGGGGGACATCTAGATATAAACCATTAACATTCTGACTTTAGCTTCCAAAAGACTCACACAGATTTGTCCAAAATGCATTTAGTCTTTTGTAAGAGTTGTTAAAGTCCTAACACTTTTAGCATTGCTGAAAAGTCCAAGTCTTTTTGAAGTTCTTCCTGAGATTTAAGGCAAACTTTCCTGTGAACTCCTGTAAAAATGAAAAGAAAGTTAAATACTGCCAATACACAAAGGCACAGGGTAAACACTCTCATTCCAAAAGGGAGTAATAGGGAGATAGAAAGGAAGAGGACCAAAACAAGACTGAAATCTACCAGACCAAACATCAAATCTTGGTGTTCCTTGTCCAGCAACCAGGTGAATTTATGGTGAGATGTGAATTTCTAAGGGTTTGGGTGGCCCTGCCCCTTTGACACTGTTGATAATTGTAGCCCTTGTGACTTCTCTCTTGGGCTGACGTTGTTCACTCCTTTTTGCTTTGCTCAGACAATTCACATTCCGTAGCCTCTCTGGCTGGCTTTGCTCACTGCTTGCAGCTTTCATGAGATGTTCCATGTTAGTGGCTCCCAGGCTGTCTTCTGAAATCTGGGTGAAAACCTCCCTGACCCCACAACTATTGCATTTTGCAGGTACAAAACCAGCATCATGTGGAGGATGTCAAGGACTGCTACCACCTAGAGTAGTAATTGAGCCATTTTGCATCTTGCTGGGGGTTGCAGAGGCATCTAAGGGCCTAAATGGATAAGCTGGGTGAAATAAATTCTAAGGAATCCATTTCCATTCCCTTGGTTTTCCACATTTTGAAGCATGGTGCTCCAGGCCTCTCTTCTCAAACCAGTGTCTTTTACCTTTGCAATTTTGAGCCTGCAAAGAGTGAAGTCTTGCTGATTCATCACATTTCCTCAAAGCATTTTTTCCTATTGTCCTATTCCAAAATACTTGGCTTCTTTTTAATGGTAATCTTTTCAGCCACCAAATTCTCCTCTACTCCATCTTTGTAGGCCTGCAACTTTACAAAAAGCTTTTTTTTTTTTTTCTGGCTAAACTGAAAACTTTTTTAAGTCATTCAACTGGGCTATTTGCTCTTGATTGTCAGTATAAATTTGGCTAAAAGGCCCCAACATTACCTTAGCCACAGCCTAAAATTTCCTCCATCAGGTTAAACAGCTTACCATCTTTAATCTCAGTCTCCAGCATCATCTCTAGATATGAGCAAAATGCAGACAAATTTTTGCCAGAGCATGGCCATTAGTTCAACTGCCAGTGGAATCTTTCTTCCCAAGTAAAACCTCTTGATCCTGGTCTTTCCTGGCTCCATTGCTACCAACCATCTGGTCATCTGAGCTCTGACCACAATCTCTCATTAAGTTCAGCTCACAGCATTGTAGGACTGTGTCTCTAGTTGGCACATTTAGATCCTTTAGTTTTCTGTCCTGGTATGTAGTCCATGTTTTGTGAATATTGTGTGTGTGTTTGAAACGAATGTGCCTTTTGCTTATTTTGTTTTTAGTGGAATATGCTGTGGATTTCTTCATTTCACTTTGTCCCATCTAGGCCCCCAGTTGATTGGACAGTGCTACACATATTCAAGGTGGGTCTCTCCTACCAGTTTGTTGTTCCCCTTCCCAATTATCAATGGAAACACCCTCACAGACACACCTGGAAGTATGCT
The DNA here is from genome assembly GCF_012274545.1 of Fukomys damarensis. NCBI lineage: Eukaryota > Metazoa > Chordata > Mammalia > Rodentia > Bathyergidae > Fukomys > Fukomys damarensis. Next base: position 79,367,439 of record NW_022900926.1, on the reverse strand, counting down.
TCACTAATGTCATAATTTATCAATCAAATTAAATTGAGAATGAAGATTATCACAGTATCTAAAATGGATTTCTCTTAGCCTGTGTTGCCTGTTGTCAAAAAGTCTGCTGAGAATTATTTCAAATATTTTGTCTCATTGGTAGCTGTTTACTATAGGAGGATGAGTATGGATTCTGTTATTCTATCCTGAATAGAGTAAGAATCTTACTCATGTTTTTCATTAATTCTTTCTGTAACTTTACATTTTCAGTTAACCTCAAATGAGACTCAAAATGAGCCTAGTTGTAAGTTATAAACACTTTCATTTCAAAATAAAATGTATTTTAAAATAATAATTCAGAATAATTTTATTACATTCTTAGAATGGTCATTTGAACTGCTGCTTCTGTGTATTGCTGATCTTTTTGATTAGGTGCCAGATGTGTTGGTATTATAGACAGGTAAACTAGTTAGAAAGTGTAAGACAGTTAGGCAAGGCTGGGTCCTCAGCAGAGAAGACAATTAAAAAAAGAAAAACAACTACACATATATACTTCCCCTAGGGATGAACAGCAGTGACTGATATTCTAATTAGGCATCAGTCACCTTGGGTGGGGATGGAACCTTCCTACCCCATTCCTTCCAGGAAATCCTTATTTGTTCCACATGTGCTTGCTATGTGACTTGCTTCCCCATTTAACCCCACTTAAAATTAACAAAGTGACTATGCTTATTATAACCTTATTGGTTGATCATAATTTTGTCCCACCTTGTGATTTCCAGCTGGATCGATGTTACCTAAGGGACAATACTTGTAATCTTATTATTTGAATACAGTTTTTTCCACCTTACCTTGTGGCTTTGCTCAATAAAACACCTTTGAGAAGTAGGGTGGATGGGCAACCCATTTTCCTGTTTCCCTTCTGTTTCTCGACAAAAGCTCTCTCAGTAAATTGTTTCTGCTCTTAACCTCCACTGTTCCTAGAATTCATTCTTCAATTTTAGAGAACACAAACTTGGAGTTTTTCATATCTATCAGTTTGGAAGTTATATTTTCCTTACATTATTTGTATTATTTGGAGGCCTTATATTTCTGGGACCTCATGCCCAGCAACTGAGTACCATATGGCTTTATAGAATACCACTGCACTGCTGTGCAGTGAAAATTTGGGGAAAGCAAATTAACTTCAAAATGTAGCATGTTCCAGATTCCAGGTCTACAAAGAAAACTGAATCTGGCAGTGGGGTGGGACTGGATGATGAGATGATTAGAGGTCTTACAGTTGGTGTGAAGTGTCTGAATCTGAATTTGAAATTTATCTTCATTAATTTTACCGGATTCCAAATATATATGACTTTCTTCCCCTGTCAGTTAAATTCAGGACTAGCATAGATCTGTGTGTGCTGGTAAAGCCTATAAGATCTAAAGATATATTTAATAAAACCTATGAATATATTAAGTTTTAGTGATTGGTATTAGTCATGGAGAAAACATAGCTGAGAAACAAATTTATTTACTTCATTGACAAAAATGTGTTGAATCAAATACTCTGATTTTTCTTTTTAAATAACTTTGCTAAATTTATACTTTGTACTCTGTGTTGAAGTTCAAGTCTACAAAAAATAGAGAATATATGTATATATGGCATGTCAGAAATCTCCCCTTTTCTTTCTCTCCTGCCTCCTTCCTCTTCTTCCCCTTCCTCTTTCTTTTAAATTTCTATGTGTATAGTAATTTGAACCTTTACATTAGGTTCTTGGGCCTGATTCATTACTCCTGTGCTGTCTATCAGTCACTACTCCCTAGGATGATTTGATTGATGCCTTCCTGACAGAATGAATGATGTCACATGGTAAACTGATAGTGGGAAAAATATTAATATCTCTATAGTTTAAAGCTCAGGCAGATTGACTTTTGAATACAAGATTAATTTCACTTTTTTTCCATAGGGGAAGCATTTGTAATAATGGGATCTAGAAGAAAATATCTATAAATATATGTTGGAATTTGTAATTTTATAAACTTTGAACATGAAGTATATTAATATAAAGAAGTATATTATAATTTTAATTATATTTTTATGACTAAATATTTAAGATTTATTCTGTTCTTTTCAAGTTGAGAAACAAAAAGTGATTTTGAGGGAAGAAAAGATCGAATAATTGATACATGGGTTTGGTAAAATATGTTATTTTGAATTTATTTAGTTATTTTCATTTGGTGTTATGGATATATAACTAACAATTCAGGATTGTGTTTATGAGGAAGCAGAATATATAGCAGTAAATGTTTGCATTATCTAAAACCTATGTTTTAAGGGAAATAATTAAGGGCAAATTTATGAAGGATTTTTTTTTTCAAGAAATGCTAAGTTTTCTTTCAGTGTACAATTATCTCTTTGCACTAAAAAACTTATTTGCTTGTCAAAACAGGTTAACTCAATTTAAATTACTATGTACATAAGAAGTTGTAAACTATCAACAACATTATGAATTTAATGTTTAACATACCTTTATCAATATTTATCAGTATTTTATCTCCTTATATGTTACTTTCTACACTTTTTTATTTATTATTTGTTTGTTTGAGACAGGGTCTACACTTTTTTAATTCAATGTATGGCTTTTCCCCTATAATTCTTTCTTTGTATTTTTGTGTTTTAAAATCTTGTTAAGAGTGGGGCATAATATTCTTCAAAAGAAAATTCTAGAGTTTTCAAGATGCCCAATCAGGAATTGTCAGAGAAATATGTGAAATCATTTCAGATAAATATGTGAAATTATTCAGAGAAATAATTTCAATTTGGGTAAATTTGGCAATAAAGTATCTTTTGAAAAAGGGAAGAATTATGCATGTAAGGGTATTACACTGTCTTTCATTTAAATTTATATTATTTATCTTTTGATGTAAGAATCCATGGATGGTTAATCTCCTGCCCAGTTAGTGAATCTTAATAAAACTGCTCTGGTTGATAAATAGGACTGATCTAAACTAATGAAAATCAAAGATAGGGAATCATTCAGATAACTAACTGAATATCAAAATACTACAAGATGTGATATCTGAGATTCAGAAATTTCTTTAAAATAGTACCTTAAAAAGACATACAGGAATGGAAGTGGAACCAAAAAGTACATTGCATTACACAATGCAAACTGAATAGTAATTTAAGAAAATCATATTGCGGAAAATATACTGGAGTAAAGAAAGTTCTATGTGTGTGAGTATTTGTGTTTTATGTTGTGTAAGATGGTCATATTTTTTCATTGTAGAAAATTTATTTATTTTTTGTATCAGGAATTGAACTCAGTTCCTTTGCCTTGCCAGGCAGGCACTGCCCTGCTGAGATACATTCCTGGCCCATTGTAGAAAGTTGATAGATATAAAACTTTTTTTTTAAATTTTATTGAGTTTATTGGCACATTTTAGGGATACAGTACAGTTACATTCATTGTTGGGATCATGTACCTTTACATGGCAAGTCTTGATTCTCATTTTTTCCCCTTACCTCTTTAAAAAAATTGGCACATTAGGGATACAGTACAGTTACATTCATTGTTGGGATCATGTACCTTTACATGGCAAGTCTTGATTCTCATTTTTTCCCCTTACCTCTTTAAAAAATAGCAGTTCAAGACTACTTTTTAGACATATATAATGTATATAGTCATGGCTCTAAGCAAATGTTTAAACCAGACATCCTTCTATTAGACTCATTGAAGTGTGACATTGGGGAAATTGCTTGTGTTAGATTTCCCTTGCTTCAAACATGGCTGCCACATAAAACAGTAGCCTCCTTCCCATAATGCTTTGTGCCTTAAGATGGCTTCCACATGGAATAGCATCCTCTGTGTTAAATATGTCTTCTCCTACCAAGGGGACAGCCTTCCTCCCATCAAGCCTCTCTTCCCTCCAGAAGAGTAACCTGATCCTTGCTACCTCCCTATGAGTAACCTCCTAGTGATATCACGGGCTCCTCCCATCCCTTAATGCTACCTCACTCAACTCTGCTCCAGCTCATATTAACCCCACCCAGTTCCTATAAAAGAAGCTCCCTGTTCCTTCTAGCTGCTTTTCCTTTGTTAGGAGACAGCCTGGCAGTTCCTCCCCATAATAAAGGCTTGTTGTGGTTGGCTCTTTTACCTAACAGCTTGTTGTTTTTCTGCCTCAGTTTTCTATCTATGAAATGGTCAGTGCTGTCTTGTGGATTAGGCAGAGAATTCAGTGTTGATATTGTGATGCATTTTAAATGTGGCACACAACAAGTATCATGAAAGAATTCGTTCACTAAAGTAGACAAAATAGGACTGGGATATTGCTCAGTGGTAGAGTGCTTGGCTACCATGCAAAAGGCCCTGGGTTGATCCCTAGTACCACAAAAAAGTTCTTAAATTACAAAATAATTAAGTGAGAAAGTAGAAAAAGGTTGCCCTTTTTGTGGAAAACTTAAAGAGGTAGCATGTGGAACTGTAGTATTAATTTTTCTTAGTTCAGTATACTATGTGAATATAAACTTAGGCAAAAATACAAATAAAAACAATTTCAAAGTTAAAAATTAAAACCCAAACTTTAAAAAATCTTTATATTGAAACTCATCAAGAGTCATAATTTATGAGAAGAGACTACTTTTTTTTTTACTGCCTAGCATGGTATATTCTTGTTTCATATGAAGAGCTCAATAAATGTTGGTTAAATGTTATTATGGTTTGGCTCTGAAGCATCCCAGAAGGCTCTTGGGTTTACAGGTGGGGCTTTGAAAGGTAATTGGATCAGGAGTTATCAACTACACCCATGGATGAATCCATTGATGGATCCATAATCTGACAGCAATATTGGGAGGTAACAGAAATAGAAGGTAGGTCCTGGAGACCTGAAGTTTAGGACTATACAATACTGTATCTTGTCACCAGCCTCCCTCTTTAGATTTTCCCTTCTGTCTGCTTTCTGACCACCATGACTGAGCAGCTTTGCTCCATTATACACTTCTGCTATGATATACCACCTGACCATAGGCAGACAGAATGGAGCCAAGTGACTATGGACTGGAGCCTCTGAAACCAGGAGCTAATATAAACTTTTCCTTGTTGAAGTTGATTTTCTCACAGTAATAGAAAGATCATAACAGAAATGTTTAATCAATAGTCCTGTTGTCTCATCATACTAGTCTAGTGTATGTAGTCATTATAAAACTATGGACTGTAACCATTCAACATAGATTATATGTGAACAAAATACTCGGACAAAAATAAATAGAACAATTTCAAAGTTAAAAAATAAAACATACTCAAAAAACTCTTTATTTTGCCATTCACTGGGAGTCATAAACAGGAGAAAAGACTATGATTTTGTTTTGTTTTTTTGACTGGTTATCATGGTATGATCTTGTTTCTTATTAGGAGTTGAATATTTGGTAACTACTTACAGGAATTTATTGATCAATAGGTCAGCAGAAGGATTTCTGAAGTGCATGTTGTGTGCAATATCTAAAGTTGCCATATTGACCTTAGACAAAAGCCTGGATGGCCTCTATATAGAAGAGCAGGATAATCACAGGGAACTTTGGCATGGCCTATTTTGAAAAATGCAGAAAATCAGTTGGGGATGATGTTACCTTGGAGATACTAGGAGACCTACCAATTCAACTTCATAGCCTTGTTGTACACAGGTTGCATGTGGCAGCATGCACATTATATATTTGTTATACCTGTTTTAGGATCTGTGACATTGGTTTAGTAAATTGAAGTAGCTTTGTCTTAGGGATTAAGACATAGAAATGTTAGGATCTGTTTTTGAAATTTAAAAGTACACTATTAGACAATACTCATAGGTTGTATCCACCAAATAAATATGATCATGTTGACCTTTTCCACTAATGTTTTATTTGGAAAATGTCAAATATATAGCAAAATTGAAAACATTTTGTTGAGAACAATATTCAGTTGCTTTATAGCTACCAAACATAAAATTCATTTTGTTTGCCTGCTGCATCTTGACTAGGTGTGCATAGGCTGAAGACTTATGCAGTTTGTTCTTTGGCCCCCAAACACTACAAACTCAAGTATAATGGCCAATACTTATGAATCTGGATGTGGAAAGTACAGAGAATGGCTGTACACAAGATCTTGAAGCACAGAAGAAAAGAGCTATCCAAATACATTTCATCAACTGTCACTTAAACTTAGCAGTAAAAACACTTTATAAACAAAGAAAAACAAACCATCAACAATACATGATTGTTTAGAGTGTAAATATATGGTCTTGTATTCAGAAGTTCTAATAATTTTATGGAAATAGCCTTTATATTTTTCTTCATATTTGCATAGATCATATTTTTTCATTATATTCATCTTTGAAAATGGTATCCCTGAAGGAAGAAATATACAGCTTAACAATGAAATGGTAACTGATTTGAATGCAAAATAGTCTTTTGTGATTTTACCATGCTGATAAATATGATAGAGGTTGGAGATTTTTGCCCCTGAAAAGAAAACTTTTGTCTGTCTTTTTAGCCTAATGATCTTCCACATTAGTCAATATTATTTAAATCAATCAAATCTTTCTTTTATGCCTGCCTAAACATAGCTTCTTGAAAACTATAATGATTAAACCACGACAGATATCTTGATGTAAAAAAATAATTAAAATAAAGAAAAACATCACCTAATACTAGTCCAGATTTGTTTTCTGTGACATAGACTTGGTCATAACATAGTTAAATCACTTTTATTCTGGAATGTTAAGTGATTTAAAATGATTACAGCAACATTTATGGGAAACCGCTGGCATTTTAAGCTTATGAAATTGCATTTTAATTGTGCATAGAATAGAACACTTGTTCCCAAGGCTACAAGCATTGAACCAAAACTAATAACTGTAAGATACCCTGTGCTACACTTCACAAATTGTGACTTGCTGCATAAGTTGATTTTTGGACAAAGTTGATGGGCCTAGAATATATATATTTGTGTATGTGTGCACATATATACACATGCACCTGAATGTCTTTTAATTTCAAGGGTAAAAATTTTAAGAGTTAAGGAAGTGCTGTGGAAAATAAACTTTTTTAGAAAATTAAATACAGTGCATATATGTAAATATATGCATATACACATATATGCACATTCATACAATTTTACAGTGTAAAATTAAAAATAATGTAAAATTATACTGCTTTTTGCCTTGTGACTCTAAAACACAATGAGACTTTGCAAAATTTAAAAGGATTTTTTTGAACACACATGAGAGTCAGAAAAGAACTCTGAAGGCCATTAATTTTAACTATGAGCATGCAGCTATGCTATGTATTAATCTTCTCTATCATTTTCTTATCAAACTTATATTGTCAGAAAGCACAAGATACATTTTTTAAATCTTTCTTTTACTCTATGTACCAGGCAGGTGGCTGACTCTTGATCTCAAAATATGTGTCATTTTCTGTGATGAGTAACTATTGAGGTTTTTTTTTTTTCTGAGATGTAATTGGAGATTTAGCACCTTATTCCACAAAAGATTTTCTCAATATAGCTCTTACTTTTATCTGCTATGGAGAGCTAGGTTAAAATCTGAGGGAAATAACAGATTTCTCTCTATTGAATTTTGTTTTTGATTGGCACTATAAGGTTCCCAATTTTTATTTTAGTCCTTCATAATATTGTTGCTGTCTGTGTCTTAACCTCCCCGTTTGCCTTATTCTTTACCTCAACAAGGATTTTACAGATGTCATTTGTATGAATCATATCTTCCATGGATTTTTTTGTTGAAACATTTGTTAATAAGATGAATGCATTTGTTTCCATCGTAGGTACCAGATCATTTGAAGTCAATGCCTTTGAAAGACCCACATAGTTTGCTTTTGGTTCACACACCCCAAGATCCCCACATCCTTTTGGTATTACTCATTATTAATGTACGTCATAATTATTATATCCATCTTCTGTCCATTTGTGATCAGTCTGAAAATTTGTTTTAAAGCTCTTAAAGATGTGTTCAGTAATATTTAAAAGGGACAGATGGTTGAATTGCTCTTTTGTGAGTGGTATTTACAGAACTATTAGATTCTCCTATCATCAGTATGCTTTTGAAAAAAATCATTTGTTAAGAGCTACTATTGTATGTAGAAGTGTTCTAGATAATGCAGAAAATTATTTAAAATTGACTTTTTTCTAGCATCTTAGTGTTTCTAGAATCTTAGTGTTTCTCTCAGAGACTATAATTCTTTAATGTAATTAGTTTTTCAAATGAAATTGGAGCACCTGTGAGATTCTGTGTGTTCTGTAGTTCCTAGGGGCATTCTAAGAATAGGCTAAAGCCTGGTTATAGTTTTCTTGGGGTGGGGATTGACATTAAGGCCTTTCTATGGAAGACTCTTGAGTAGTTTCATCCCTAGAATTCCTTCTTTGAAAAAAGATGAGTTTGATGGTATCCTTAAGCTTTCCCTTTGCATTGATATATCCCAATCTATAGCTTATATTCTCTTTATTCCTAGTTTCTGTCTTCCTTCCTTTATTTTTTCTTATTCTCCTTTATAGCCTCTTCTTTATTTGTAGTATGACTCAGGATATTAGCTAGGTAGATGCCTAAGAGTCACTTCTTGTTTTCATCATTGGTACAATTTATTTTTTATTAGTACATGTTTGCAGTGCATGATCATACTTCATTTAGAGGAAATAAAAAGGAAAGAATAATTTCAGAGAATAGGCCAAAGCAAAGCTGTTCTGATATAGCCAAAACTCCACTTTAAGCTCTACTTTATGCACTAACAATCTTAGAACTGTTGTACTAGGTCTATTACATATTTTTCTCTAATAACTCATTTAATTTAATAAATTATATATGAAGATTCAGGCCTGCCCTGAGATGGCACAATAAGTTAGTAGCAGAGATAGGATTTTGCTTAAATCTAACTCCAAGTCTACAGTTTTGTTAATTAATTAATTCCCTCCCATTCATAATTAACTATCTAAAATGTGCCCACAACCAATGTTCAGATTCTTGTTAGTACTCATATACTTACAAGATATACTGTGTAGCTAAGTATCATACCTGGTTTTAGACCTGATAAATGGAAGCAAGTACCATGTACCTGTGTGCATTGCAAGGTAGGACATTTTGTGCCTTAATATTACTTATCATCATTTATATTTAGAATATCCCCCAAACTCTCATGTGTTTAAAAGTGGAGCTTCTGGAAGGTGATTGCAGCATGGGGCAGTATAACTAATCAGTGGATTTATCCACTAACAAGTCCAGCAGCTCAGTGCATTGCCATTAGGAGGTAGGGTCTAGTCAGAGGCGAGTCACCAGGAGAGAGATCTGGAAAGGTATATCTCCCTCCCCATTTCTCCCCTTCTGTGTTTCCTCACTACCATGATTTAAGCTGTTTTCCTCCGGCAGGCCCTTCCACCATGCCATTTCTATGTGTGAGCCTGCAAACCAGACTGAGACTTCTGAAACTGTGAGCCAAAATAAATCTCTTCGTTTAGTAAAACATTACTCTCTGCCTATCTTTATTAAAATTCTCTAGGTAACCATCAGAGGATTTCTAAGGGAATTAATGTATTTTAGGATCAGTTCCTTAAAGCTATTTCAGTCTCTTGATGAATTTTGAAGCATGTAGTCAATAAAACCAGGAAAGGTTAATTAGTTTCTCTAATCAGAATAATATTTCAATAACTAAATGAATAAAGTTGAACTATATGACTTCTAATACTTTTTCCACTCAAAGATATTCTATTGACTTCAACCAATAATTTAATGAGATTATTGTGTTTTACTTCTGTATAATAAACTACTACCAACTTAACAGCCTTAAAAAACAAATTATTATTTCACCCTTTCTCTAGGTAAGGTATGAATTAGGGTCTCAATGAGTTGAATCAAGTTAGGATTATAATTAATCTGAGGCTTGGAATCTTCCAAGCTTGTTAGCATTATTGGCAGAATTCAGTTACCTGAGGGGTTTTTGGCCCCTACAAACTGTCGCTCTCCAAATAGAGTTCATATCAGGCTGTCTGTTTGGTTCAGGCCAGCTGGAAAATTTTCCTTTTTTTCTTCAGGTTGCTATGATATTTCCTGACTCTAAACATTCTTTTTAAAGGGTTCATTTAGTTGAGTCAGGTCCAACTTAGATATTCTCCCTGTTAACTAGCACAGAGTTATTAGGACTTTCACTTCATCTGCAAAATCCTTTCACCTTTGCCATGTAACGTTATCTAAATTATAGGAGCAAATCCTACAATATTCCCAGATTCAGGCCATATTCAAAAGGAAGAATTTATACACAACAGGTGTAGAAAGGAATGGGAATATTTGGCTTATTTTAGCATTCTGCTTATACTGGAGAACAGTAGAGTGCCATGTCTGTTAAAGTATTGAAAATAATAAACATAATACCTTGTAGAAAATATTTTAATTTAGTTAGCTTTTCCTCTTTGAAAGACTTTTGAATGATAAATATTTTTCTTATGAGATTAAGATACAGCCCTTCATTCACAAATGGACAAAACCAAAACAAAACAAAACTCCTGAAGCCAAATTAACTGAGCTGGGTTTCATCTGCATTGTGATAACTTTTCTGGAGGGATTGTTTTGGGTAATGCCTGTGTTTCCAGTTGCAGTTAAAATGCATAATAGATTTATCCTCCTCATTCCAAAATCATCAGTGTTACTCCAAAATTGTATTAATAATGACACAGTCTACTCGATTCTGACAAATAGAAATGATAAAAGAATATACATGAAAGAAAAAGATTTTTAGGACTTAAGTACCACTCAGTGATTGTTTTGAACATTAATCTGTTTTAGATCAGTGTCTGTGTATATGCTGGTATGTTTTTCATTGAGAGGAGAAAATAATTTCTTTCACCCGTTTTAATTTTCCCTTGTAAACTTATTGCTAATTCTTTGCCAAACAATTGAACATGGTATTATTTGAGGGAATACTTGAAAATGGTTCTTGTTCAATTGTTACATATATTTGATTTTCAGACTTAACTTCTACTTCCAAACTCCATTGAAGACTTTGATAATAAAGAATTTATTAACACATATCTACTTCAAATATCCATCCACACTTCATAGTCCAATTATATTTGTCTATTATTTATTTATATTTGTGAAAGCACTTAATAAAACCATGAAAGTAAATAAAAATCAAAGCTAATTGTGGGTCTGCAATTCATTTCTATCTGATTTGTATAAAGTCTGAAGTGTGTACTTCCCTTAGTCTTGCTTTAAAACGGTTTTCTGTTAGTCCAACATACAAAGCTTCATTGAAGAGACATATTTTAAGGACTAGTAAGTAGGTCAGCCCCCAGAGGTCATGTTGAATTAGGCCTTCTGGCCTTCTGGCGTTAGTTTAAAAAAACAGGTAGATTCAGCTCCTATTCTCCCTATTTAGTTAGTGACACAAAGATTTGCATATAATAGGCCAGGAGGTCATCAGATAGATGCCTCAGCATTTCTCTGTGTCTGAACTCTCTAGTCATGTAAGTCATTCTGGATATGCCTCACCCTCTCTGTGGTTGGGCTGTCCACCTGACACATCAGAAGGGACTCAGCAATGAGACTGCAAACTTGACTAATACACTAATGACATTCCTCCTCTCAAATACAGTGGGATTCTTACATTCTTGGGAATGGACCGAGTCTTCTTCACAACCAAATGTAATGAGCATCCCCATTTAATTTACTTAGGATAGCATAATGACCTTCTATGTGTCTCTTATAAAAAAATAAACTTTATTGAGGGCCCAGGATGTTCAGGTGCCATCTCTAGCAAAAGCTTGAGTTTTTAAAGCCATTTTTTTCTCTTCTAGATTACAAAATTTTAGCTTTCTTTTAATATACTTATATTTGCTGATTTTGGAAAAGAAGAATAAAAATTTTTCCACTCTATTACTTTATTAGAAAATGAAGCCTTAGACCCAAGGGCAACATAAAAATCTTATGCTATGAAGTGAGAACATTCTAAGAAATTTGTTGAAAACAATTATTTCAAAGGATTCTCAGGTATATTGAAGAAAAAAAGAGATTTTAAAAAAATGATATTTTGGTAGACTGATTTTTAAAATGGCTTCAATTTAATACCACTCCCTATAGCCATCTTTTACAATGTTATATTTCATCAGAATAGAGCCTGTTCTGCCATCCCTTGAATTTGAATTGGCCTTGGGGCTTGCTTTGGTCTATTTCACATGTAATGATACCACCCCTGAGCCCAGACCTCAGGAAGGCTTGTGCTCTCTGCTTTCTTTATTGGTTCCTGGACTTCACAGATTAGTCTACTGAAGTAGTGGTGAAAAGTTGTCATGTACTTTGTTGACCAAGACCTTCCCAAGGTCTTGGTCAACAAGGCTGACTCTCAATGTGCCCAGCTCAGTTCACCAGTATTAGCCCTTTGATCTACTTAATTACTGGGCACAGATATTTACTACTGTACTGAGCTTTTGTAATTATTTATTTTTCTTATTTTACAGACAGCAAGTTTTTAATAAATTAGAATAAAAATTATAATAATCATGCATATTTTATGATTTTAGGGAATACTGGATAATCCAACAGAAAAACAAAATTGAGCATAAAAGTTCTAAGTCTAGATTGTTGTGTTTTTAGCTATTCTGACTCGCAGAGATGGAAGATATTAAATATGTCATTTGAAATAAAAATGATAATGATTATTCAATAATCTTGAACAAATTGCAAATTGATATATTTAATATCAAATGTAATTCATTTATTCTACAAATTTGGATATACAAATTCTAAAACTAGAATTGCAAATGTCTGTAGAGGCTAGGCATACAACATAATCAGGTCACTTATATTTGGTATAAAATCTTAGGCAGAGCCAGGCAGGGTGTTACACACCTATAATCACAGAATTCTGGGAGGCTGAGACAGGAGGATGGCACATTCAAACTTGGCTTGTGCAACTTGTCAACTTAATGAGATCCTGTTTTAAAAAGAAAAATAACACAATATATATATGGGCTGGTGATGTAGCTCACTGCATTGGTCATGTGTGAAATCCTCACTACCAAAAACATAAAACAAACAAAACAAAAAACCCAAAAAGAAAATAGAAATCCTTAAATAGTAGGGGAAGAATTGGCAGAGTGAAGGACATTTGTAATCCAAAAAGTTAACAGAGTGCCAGCCCAAAAGAACACATGTAAGATTCAACTTAGATCATGGGTGGCCAGTTTATGACTTCTAAAATTTTGATTTTTCCCATTTCCCTGCCTTCCTCCACCTCCTCCACCCTTTCCTATTTACAAAGACTTTGTTTCCATTTTTTCTTTCTCTCACATTTTTTCTTTTCACTTCTTTCCTTCTTCCTACCCATCCCACTTCCCCTACTCCTTTAGCCCTTTTCTTCCTATTTCACATTATCATATACCATTTGAACCTTACTTGCACTTTAGTTTTTTCACACCACATAAACTATTCAGTATTTACACATGTGTGTTCTATTCATTTCACTTAAGAGTATGGCATCAGTGTGCATCCATATAGCTATAAATATCTGTAATTTCTCATTCTTTATGGCTGAGCAGTACTCCATTTTGTAGAAAAAGCACATCTTCTTTATCCAGTCTCTAGTTGATGGGCAGTTGGGCTGTTTCCAAGTTTTAGCTATTACAAACTGTGCTGCAGTAAACATGGGTTTGCTTATGTTGCTGTGGTATGATTCTTTTAATTCTTTTGGAAATATACCTAGCACAGGGATAGCTGGATCAAATCTTAATTTTTTGAGGTATCTCCATATTGATTTCTTCAATGGTTGCACCAGTCTGCACTCATACCAACAATGGAGAATAGTTCATTTCTCCCCACAACCCCACCAGCAGTTGTTACTGTTTAATTTCTTGATAGCAGCCATTCTTTCTGGGGTGAGGTGGAATCTCAGTGTTATTTTCATCTGCATCTCTCAAATGACTGATGATGTAGAACATTTTTTCATATATTTATTTGATGTTTTTACTTGTTTGTCTGAGAAATGTCTGTTCAGTTCAGATGCCCATTTTTCAGTCAGGTCTTTATTGCAGGGGAGGGGTCCGAATTTTTGAGTTTTTTATATATTCTTGGTAGTAGACCTTTGTTTGAGGAACAGCTGGTAAAAATTTTTTCTCACATTGTGGACTGTCTCTTAGCTCTATTGGTGGTTTCTCTTGCAGTGCAGAAGCTTTTTTAAAAGATGAGATCCCAGTTGTTGATTCTTTTTGCTAGTTCCCATGCTACTGAGGATTTGTTCATACAGTCTTTTCCTATGCCACTGTCTTCGAGAGTTCTACCTAACTTATCTTCCAGCAAGTTTAGTGCTTCTGTTTTAATATTTACATCTTTAATCCAGTGGATTTTAGTTTAGTGCATGATGAAAGATAGTGGTCTAGTTTTAATCTTTGGCAGTTTTTCAACACCATTTATTAAAGAGGCTATCTTTCCTCCACTGAGGATGGTTGGCTCCTTCCTCAAAGATGAGGTAGCTGAGTTCATCTGGGTTTGTTTCCGAATCTATTTCATTGATCCTGAGGTCTGTTTCTTTGCCAGTACTATGCTATTTTTATCACAGTGGTTTTGTAATATAGTTTAAAGTTGGGGATTGTGATACCCCTGTCATATCTCTGTTACCTAGAAATGCTTTTGCTATTCTAGGTATCTTCTGATTCCAAATGAATTTTTGGATTTTTTTCTCTAACTTGGTGAAATATACTTTTGAGATTTCAGTTGGGATTGCACTCAATCTGTATAGCAGTTTTGGAAGTATGGCCGTATTTACTATGTTGGTTCTCCCTACCCAGGAGCAAGGGATGTCTTTCCATTTTCTGATATCCTCTTCAATCTCTTTTTTCAGATTGCTATACTTTTCAACGTAGTGGTTTTTTGTTTCCTTTGTTCAATTGATTCCAAGGTATTTCAATTTTTGGATGCTGTTGTGAAAGGAATTGTTTCCTTAATTTCACTCTAAGTGAGTCTGTTATTTGTATACAAGAAGGCTATTGATTTTTGAGTCTGGACCTTGTATTCAGCTACTCTTCTGAAACTGTTCATTAAGTCTAGAAGTCTGTTGGCAGTTTTTTGGGTGTTCTATGTAGAAAGTCATATCATTGGCAAATAATGACAGTTTAACTTCTTCCTTTCCTATCTATTCCTTTTATTTATTTTTCTTGTCTAAATGCTGTGGCTAATGTTTCCAGAACTGTATTGAACAGGAGTGATAATAGTGGGCGTCCTTGTCTTGTTCCTGATTTTAGCATAAAGATTTTCAGTTTTTGGCCATTTAGTATGATGTTAACTGTTAGTTTTTCATATATAAACTTTATTAAGTTGAGATAAAGACCATCAATTTAAATTTTCTGCAGCATTTTCATCATGAATAAGTATTGAATTTTATTGAATGCTCTTTCTGAATCTATTGAGATGATCATATGTTTTTGTCATTGACTCTGTTAATATACTGTGTTACATTTATTGAATTATGTATTTTGAAACATCCTGGCATCCCTGGGATAAATCTGACTTGTGATGACCCTCTGTATTCTGTTTGCCAGTATCTTATTGAGGATTTTTGTATCTATATTCACTATGGAGATTGGCCTCTCTTTTTTGTTGGGTCTTTCCTGGTTTTGGAATCAAAGCAACACTTCCTTCCAGGAATGAATTTGGAAGTATTGCTTCCCTTTCAATTTCATTGAGAAGTTGAAAGTGTAGTGGCAGTAGTTCTTCTCTAAATATTTTGTAGGATTCAGGAATTCAGTGGTGAATCAGGACCTGGGCTTTTCTTTGTTGTTATATTTTTAATTACATTTTCAATTTTGGTGATTGTAATTGTTATGTTTATAATTTTTTCATCTTTATTCAACTTTTGTAATTCCTATCTATCTAGAAATCTGTCCATTTCTTCTGTGTTATCCTTTTTTTTTTTTTTTTTTTTTTTTTTAAAAAAAATTTTTTTTTTTTTTTTTTTTTTTGAGACAGGGTCTCACTATGTAGTTGCAACTGACCTGGAACTCACTATGTAACCCAGGCTGGTCTCGAACTCACAGCAATCCTCCTGCCTCAGCCTCCCAAGTGCTGGGATGCAGGCATGAGCCACCACACCTGGCTTGTGTTTTCCTTTTTATTAGAGTAGATGTTCTCAAAGTAGGTTTGATGGTCCTCTGGATTTCTGCTAGATCTTTTGTTGATAGAGAAATCTGTAAATAGTCTGAACCTACATAATGTTAAAAAAAATGGAATAACTGCTGTCTTTTGCTTCTCTAATTTGCTTTGCTTTGCTTGTTTAATCAAAACACCTGAAGTTTCACCATTGAAGCTTAAAGGCACATAGCTGCAGTTTAAAATTAACCGATGCTGGAGGTGCTTAGCCATATCCTATGATGATACCAGATGTTCAAGCTAAAATAAGTCCCTGAGCCATAAAACTTTCTATGGACCACATGAGTATAAAGGTGTCAAGATGAAAGGAATGTCACCAGACCTGCTTTCCTAACCCTAACCCCACTCTTGTAGGCTGGAATAGCTAAAGATAAACATCCTGAAGGTAAATGCTACATTTGAGTTAACATTGACACTGTCTTATGATGATGATTTGTGATGGGAACTGTTGGAACTAGAATGTCTTATCACCTAAAATGAGGTCATGACTAAAAAAATTCTATAAAAGGAAGATTGTAACCCAGCTCAGGGTCAGTCATTTGGCACAGCTCTTGGTGCAGGCTGACCCTTTGCTAGCAAAGTAAATATTTTCTTGTTTTACCCACTCTTGAGATTCTGTGTCCTCTACCAGTTCTTTCCACAACATTGTGACTTCATCTTTTTTGTTCCTAATTGAATGGATTTGAGCCTTTTCTTTTTTGATAAGATTGGCTAAGCGTTTATTGACTTTATTTATTCTTTCAAAAAACCTAGTCAATTTGTTGATTTTTTTATATCATTCTCTTAGTCTCTGTTGCATTGCTTTCTGTTCTGGTCTTTATAATTTCCTCCCTTGTATGAGCTTAGGGTTTGTCTTGCTGTTCTTTTTCTAGGAAATAAATATTCAGCATTAGGTTGTTTATTTGAGCTAGCTGTTATCCTAGCATGGGCATTCATTGCTATGAATTTCTCTCATAGAACTGCTTTTATTGTGTCCCACAGATTCCTGTATGTTGTATTGGCATTATCATTTACTTGTAGAAACTGTCTAATTTCTTCTTTCATTTCCTTTGTGACCCATTGGTGTTCAGAGGAGTGCTATTCAATATACATGTGTTTGTGGAGTTGTTACAATTTCTTATGATATTGATGTCCAGTTTAATTGCACTATGGCCTGATAATATACATGGGACAACTTCAATTTCTTTGCATTTACTTAAAATGCTATGAGTGAGTATGAATGCTATGAATGCTCTATGAGTGAATATGTGATCTATTTTTGAGGATGACCCATGTGCAACCAAAAAGAATATATATTCTGATTTTGGGGGGTGGAACATTCTGTAGATGTCTATTAAGTCCATTTGTTCAGAAGCTTGGTTTAGTTTAGTATTTTGCTGTTGATTTTTTTTCTGCATGATCTGTCTATTTGTGACAGTGGGGTAGTTATGTCCCCCACTGCAATTGTATTAGTACTCATTTGTTTTTTCATGTCCCTTAATATTTGCTTTGTATATTTGTGGGCATTAGGATTTGGTGCATATATATTCATGATTGTCCCCTCCTTTACAGGATGTAGTGACCTTCTTTGTCTTAGTTGTGGTTTGAAATTAACTTTATCTGTAGATAAGATAGCTACCCCTGCTTTTTTCTGGGTTCCTGTTCCGTGGAAAACTGTTTTACATCCTTTTACTTTCAGTCTATGACTTTCTTTTTGAAGTAGGTGCATTTCTTATATACAGAATATTGTTGTATTTTGCTTCTTAATCCATTCTGCCAGTCTATTTCTTTTGATTGGTGAATTGAGGCCATTAACATTAATGGTTATAACTGATTTGTATTGACATCATTATCATGTTATTTTCCTGTTATTGGCCCTTTTTAATTTTATCCCCTCTCCCTTCACTTTCTTGCCTTGCTTGATAGATTTATTTTGTAGGGCATCATGGAAGTGTGACCTTTACTATCTTTTTCTAAGATATTGTTTAGAATCGTTTGTAGTGCTGCTTTGATGTTCATGAAGTTTCTCAGGTGTTCTTTGTCATGAAAGTAGCTTATTTCCCCATCCAATTTAAAAGAGAGTTTTGCAGGATACATCAGTCTGGTTGTTTTCTTTTAGAACTTAAGATACCCCATGACAGCTTCTCCTTGACCTGAAGGTTTGTATTGACAAGTCTGCTGTGATTCTGATGGGATTTCTTTTGCATGTAATTTATTTCTTTACTCTGCTTGTAGTATTTTGCTCTACTGTTGGATTTCTGGGATCTTGACTATTATGTCTAAGTGTAGACTTTTTTTTAATCATGGCTAATTGGAGTCTTATATCCGTCACTTATTTGTATGTCAAATTCTTCCCTTCTGTTTGTGAAGTTTACTGTCATTAATTCTGTGAAGAATTTTTTATGTCATTTGTACTTTATCCTGTTTTTGCATGGACTCCTGTCAGTCTTATATTATTGTTCTTCGCATCTTGTAGTTGTTCTGTTGATTTCTCGTGGTATCTTACTATTTTTAAGAGATCTCTTTTCATAGTCACTGACTTCTATATCATGGTGCTATCTTCTTTATCTGATATTCTGTCTTTATATTGGCTTAGTCTGCAGTGTATACTTTCAATAGAGTTTATAATCTCCTGGATATCTGTTTGAATGTTTCATGGATTCCATTTCTTTCCTATGTTAGGCATTCATAGTTTTCATTTCTTTCTTATGCTGGGCATTCATGGCTTCTATCATGGTTGTGAATCCATCCACTTTTTTATCTGTTTTTGTTCTAAAGTCTCCAGTCATGTCTCTCAATCTACTCACCATCTTTGTAGTTATCTGGGAAATTATTTCTGTTTTGAATTTTTCAAGAGCCTCATTTGTCTGTTTTGTTATTTCCTGTGCTGTCATTTCAGGGTATCTGGGTCATTGATTATGAGACTTTTCCATGTCATTTTCCCCCAGAATTTAACTTTGGTTAGCTGGAAGTCTGTGTTTATGCCTTGCTTAAATATCTTCTCATTTTTGTTTTTGTTGTTGGTACTGTCCTTAGTTTAATTGCTGTGTTAATACTTTAATCTTTCTAAGATAGCTTGTCTTTATGTTTTGAGCCTTTAATGACTCTGAGGCAATCTCATTTTCATTATACCAGGAAGGACAACTGATTAGATCAGTCACAACACCTTAGCCCAAGTGATACAATGAGCAACACAGTAGCATCAGGCACAGATTAGAAAATGACAATTTGTGGTAGTTATTCATCTGTCGCCTTTAACTGTGTGAGTTAAATCAAAATCAAGGACCAGCCCCAAATATGTTTATAGTGAATAAACTCTTCATTATAGCCACTTTACCCTTCAGAGTGGAGTCTTAGAAGCAGTTGTGGAAAGAGTGAGAGATAGGTAGAAAGATAGGGAAAGTTTAAAAGTGAGGCCAGAGGACACAGGAAGATCATTCAAACTCTAGGAAAATCACCACAAAATCAGAATAAACAAAGACAAGAACAGAACAACCTAAGAGCAATAGGGAAGCTAGACACTGTATTCACTTTCCTTTGTATACATACATTTCACACACAAATACACAATAGTGTTTCAGGTTAGGTCAATATTAGAAGAGGTAACAACAAACTTCTATTAAAATATCCTTGTCTCCTTGAGCATAAGATTAGGCAGATAGCAATCACACCTTACTTCACATGGATTCAGTAATGAAATAATTCTAGTCTTTGCCAACATTTAACTTTTTCTATCCTTCTCCTTATTCCACGTATACTTTCATGTATGCATGTCCAAAAAGATGAGCACATACACAAACACACAGAGAATAACTCTGAGAATAAGAGAGGTTTATGGAACAAAGATAAACACAAATACAGATGCTCTTCAACTTATGATGGCATTGCATATCAATAAATTTGTCTTAAATTGAAAACACTCTAAGTAAAAAATGAACTTAGTATACCAACCTTCTCAATATAGTTTAGCAATACAATAAACACACTGTAAAATATTGGTTGTTTACCTTCATCATTGCACATTTGAGAATTGCAGTTTCCTGACACTAATCAGCACTGATTATCATACTGCATAGTTTTAGCCTGGGAAAAGATCAAAACTCAAAATTTGAAGTGCAGTGTGTACAAAATGCATATTACTTTAAATTCATTACAAAGTAAAAAAAAATCTTAGGTCTAAGCATAGTAAGTCAAGGATGGTTTGTGATGGCATTATCTATGAAATTCTTTAAAATATTAAAGTAGAGAAATGACAAAAAGAAATACTAGGAGAAAAGTATCTTGAAATTCCAGTAGTAGTAATTGTAAATTGAAGGAAGAAATAGTGGCAACCATAAAATATATTGATTTGAGTAAAACAAAAAATTAAGATGTGTATGTACATGCACCAACTTTTCACAGTGAATGAAATAATCATGTACTACAAACATGAAGTAATAAAAATGAAATTAAAAAAAAGAATTTGAAAAACACTTGTTCTCAAATGAAATTGTGTTAGTACAGAGTAAATAGCTACTCAGAAAATACTATTTAAAAATTATTGACATTGACAACCTATCAGAATTCAGATACCACTTTTCTAAATGTTATTAACCTCAATAGGAGAAACGTTTTTACTCTTTGCATTAGTAATAAGCAGACAGAATAAAATATTCATAATTTATCACCTATGGTTTTTAAACTTCTGTATTTTTTTACCTCTTTCTGGAGAACACTTTTTGGATCTTCTGGAAGGTTACCAGTCAATTTATTCTCTCAATTATTCACTCAAATAATATTATTGAGTGGTTTAGACATAGTGCTGGGATCCAGAGTGCAGTAACAATCAAGGAAGTCATGTTATTATTGCTGGGGAACTCACTCTCCTGGAAAACAGATAACTTTTCAAAATCACTAATAAATGCAAAAATAATCAAATAGGATAATTTAAAACTGTGACAAACAGTGTAAGGGAAATAGGATCATATGAAGGAAAGAAAAGGACTAGAGTTTGTGATGAGTTGGCTTCTACATGATGAAATAAATCCTTTCTGAACAGAATAATAATTTCATAGTCATATAATGCTTTAAAATAAGCTATCACCTAATCAATTTCTAATAATGGAAGACTTTTTTAAAACAACTTCTTCCACTGGGAGCAACTACAGTTGAAATAAGTAAAAAAAAAAAAAAAAAGACATCAGCATGATACCAAGATAGTGAGAATATGTAAGTAAACACTCAGAAATCAGTCCAATATTTGGCACGAGTTTTCCTCTTGTAGCATCTGTTGATTCAAAGGAGGTGGGAAAGAAAGAAGTGAAACTTTGGCTTAGAAAGTGAGAGACTAAGCACATATTTTAGAAATCTCTGGTTTCTAAAACCAGAACAAAATATTGTTTGTGGTTCTCTAAGAAGCGGAAGCCCTGGTAAACATCTGAAGTTTTTGGTTGAAACCCCAATTTGTTAATCTCTAAGAATGACAGTAAAGTATATGAATAATTAACCCTCTTCAAAGTGATGGCAGCCTAGTTTTGAATTAGCTCAATGTCTGAATTATGGCCTGAGTTTCTAGCCTAGTTGCCTGCCAAGAGTAGTTGTAAATTCTCTCTTGTGGAAAAGAACATCATTTAGAGTTTTCAAAGTACTTGGCACTCAGTCTAAAATAACTGGATATATAAAAAGATAAGAATTGAATGAAAGCCAAGAGAAAAAATATCCTGGACAGTAGAACATACAGAAGAATCAAATGTCCGAATTATAGAATTATCAAACTTGGGAATTAAAGTGAAATGATGAATTTTTTTATAGGTTAAATATAAAAGTAGGGATTTTTGTAGAGAAATGGAAATTATAAGAACAAGAATAAATACTATTTAAAAAACTGGCAATTAAATAACTGAAAATAAGAACTCAACGAAAGGTTTATCAACAGATGAGCCACAGCTGAAGAGAGAATTGATGAACTGGAAGACAGTTCAGGAGACAATATTCAGATGGAATCACCAAGTAGTAACAGAGTAGAAAATACTGAAAAGAGCAAATATGACATAGGATACATGGTTGACAGGCTCAACACATTTATTATTAAAGTTTCTGAATGTGGAAGAAACTACATTTGAAGAAAGGATGGCTACAAAAAATTTTCAATCACACTGAGGAAGCCTCTGCTGACTGACACAATTAAGATGAATACAATGAAAACCATATGTAAACATGGCATAATCTGTTGGAAAACAAAGACAGAGTCAATGCCATAAAGAGAGAAAGGCATGTTATCTTCAATAGGACAACAAATAGACAATGAGTCTATTTGCACTTCAGAGTGCAAAATGTATCTCTATGTATAATTCTATACTCATTACAAAAGTTCTTCAAAAATAAATCAATAATTAAGACAATTTTAAACAAAAAGGGAAAATTGTCACTAGTAGATCAAACTAAAAAAGTACTAAGGAAATTGGTTAATGAAATGAAATGATCAAAAATAGAAGTGGAAACTTGCAGGCAAAAGTGGAAAAAAATGGAAAGGAAAAATTTATGAGTAATGATATTGATAGGTCAACACTCATTGATTTTTGTCAGTGTATCTGAGTGTGTGTGTAATCACATTGTACAGTGTGTGCACTGGAAATCTACTAAAGCTACTGTGTTACTCAGCAAATTACCAAAAAACTTTGTGGCTTAAAATGATATTTATTTTGCTCCCAGTTTGGGTAAGGGTTGGCAGAGATCACTTGTATTAGGAGTAGCTCAAAGAATCAGAATGAGAAACACCTGAAGGCTCACTTACTTTTCACATTGTTGATGGCTGTTGGCAAAGGTCTTTGGTCGGGTTGTTGGGAACAGTTTATTCCATATGGCACCTGTGTTCTAAGAGCAATTGTCTGAAGCATGGGTAGGGAGGAAGAAAGGGTGGGTAAGAGGGAGAAAGGGAGAGATAAACAGATGGAGAGGGTTGAAAAAGGAAGAGAGGAAGAGGAGGAGGAGAGAGATATAATGGAAGATTCTTAGATTATTCTCGGTAGAGGAAATAGCAAGTGCAATCATCTGGAGGTAGCACTTATTAAATGTGTTCAAGACTTAGATAGAAAGTAAGGCAAGTGAGATAAGTGAGGGAAATAGTGATATGAAATAGACTTCAGGTATCAATAAATGAAATAGCACTGCAGTAAACGTTACCGAGCAGGCTGGTGTGAACAGCCTCATATGAATACACATTTTCCGCATAAGGAACCCAGGAATTTTGTTAGATTTAGGTATATTATCTTTGTGAACATATTATAAGAATTAATCATTGAACTTATCGTAAGGGCTATAGTGATGCATTCTTGCAATCTCAGCCTTCTGGAAACTGAGGAGGCAGGAGAATCTCAAGTTCAAATCAGGTCTGAGCAACTGATAAATGAGTGAGATCCTGTCTCAAAATTAAAAATGAGTAAGTAATAAATAAAGTAAATGAATAACAGCTGGGGGTGTAGCTTAGTGTGATAGTCTGGGTTTTATTTCCAGTTTCTAAAAATTAAAAATAAAATCATCACGAACATTCTGATTTTACAATTTAATGATTGCTTTACATTTAAGAACAATGAAGAAAATTTATGACATTATATTGGGAAATATATTAGTTATTTACTTTAGTAACATATGTAACTTCATATGTCAGACATTTAGTAGTCATTACTGAAATCCCAGTGGGTGGGATAATATTTAGCATTATGCTATGTGAAGATTCAAAGATAACCTGATCTGAGCACAAGTCATGAGGGATTACTGAAAACTTGCTCTTAATAAACCTTGTCATTTACTTTAAAAAAATATTATAATTCAGCCTAGAAACAAATTAGTTTACTAATTCACTGAAGATAGGTTTTGTTTGTTTTTTGTTCTTACCTTCAAATCCTTTTTCATCCCCATATCTAATACTAGATATGGTAAACTATACAGTGTAAGACCATACTGCATTTAGCATAAATTGATTTAAAATATCAGTGCAGGGCAAAAGAAACCATGTTTTTTAAAGAAGAAAGTTTTCCTTTCATAGAGTTGTACTCCCTGGCCTTTAATTGGATTATTAAGCTCAGAGAAAAGGCCCTTTAGCATCTTTCAAAGATCACTGACATACACACTTTGCAATTATTTTGTTTAATAATTTAACTTTAATGGCTTTTATAGTAAATTCAATTTTCTGGTAGGAGATAAATTCCTTCAGAAAACTTCTCCACTTCAAATACATGCAGAATTACTGGAGATGCTTGACAAACCCAAAACAGTGTAGTCCTATAGGGGATTTTGGGATTTAGAATAAGATAACATTTTTCTAGAGATTCTGCGGTTTTTGGCAGGCATGTCCACCATGCCTTCTCCATTCCCCTTTTAAGAGAATAATGATTAGCCTGTAGAAACTAGCATACTGGTTACATCTAGTGATTTCTGAAATTCCTAAAATTAGTCATTCTGCTGTGGGTTTCCAAAGTAAGGAACTTTTATAGAGCTTTAAACATGCTTTTTAAGTGCACTATTATTCTTATTATTCTTTTCTTATGTTGTTGCCTCCTTAAGAACAGATACCATTTTTTGCTTTTCATGTTTATTTTGTAAAATTTGCTAGAGATGCTGGTGTACACAGGATACTGAAAGGGAGCCTGAATAATGTGCTGTCTTCAGTCTAACATACGGTTACAATGTATCTTCACTCTTTTTTTGTAACACAGTATCTTTTATTAGCCATACAATGATTCATAGAGTTTCAAACAATATTTAGGAACAGTACAGATTAATTATATGACAGAGCAGATGTCATGACACTTTCTAAATGATTCATTATAGACAAAAGCAGTCAGAATATGTATGAGAATTGAAATCCATTCTTTGCAGTGAGTGTGTTGACAAAAATTATACTGGATTATCCAATAGCAATAAAGCATATGTTATTTGATTTCCTGACACAACTAGGTAAATTGATATGTGTGAAATTGTTCAATTTACATTCAATGCAAGTAATTCAAATAAATGAATAAATATGACAGCAAATATTCTTTGATGTCCTATTCCAGATATGAAAGATTATTTAAACTTCAAGTTAAAAATACAAACAACCAAGAGACAGGTTGTTTATAGACATCAGACTTTAGGCACAAATCTTGTGATGTGTATTGATTCACTTCATTCTGTGAGGTAAAGCTGAGACTAAATGATAAAAGATCTCACAGGAACAGTTCATATATTCGTATGAACAAAGTAGAATATACAACATTAAGATGATGACAAATTCTCACTCTTTTTTGCAAAAGCCACACTTTTTAGCTATGTAAAATAGGTAATAGGAAAAAAAAGAGAGAAGAAAAGAAACTTACTGTAATCTAACATGGACAATATATCTAAAATTCTACCTTGACTTAGTACAATTGTCTTACATGCTTTCTATGTCTTTTGGCCTATTCTGGCATTTAATCTGGCTTTTAAGATGAATAAATGAGCCTGATCTTCATAAAGTAAAAGGGGGTGAGGGGAAGGAGAAAAAATTGAAGTGTCTTTATGTATGTATACCTATTCCCTATGATAAATGTAATCATGTGCTACAAACATGTACTAATAAAAGTCAAAAAGTTTCAAAAATAGAAATAACATTTTGTTTAGAAGCTTAAATTATTAGTTTTTCTCTGAATTTAGACCTACATTTTAAATTGTTTTGAAAATTTAAAAAGTTCACCTTTATTTATGTTCTTTAATCTTCAAGTAAATTCAGGCACTGTACAAGGAAACTATATAAAATGATAAATAGACAAAGAAATTGAGGCAGAAAAGAAAACCAAAAAATGAGAAAATAAAGGAGTGGGTGAGCACATAAAATGCAGATATAATGGACTGAATAGTTGCCAGGAAGCGAGCAGAAAATGCAGAAGGGCACCAAAAAGAGACAATTATTGAATAATGAACTTATTGCTAAATTAAATTGGATACATGTACTTTGATGCATATTTAATGCAGCCTATTACAATTGAATCTAACAATAATATTTTATTATATTGCAGTCATGAGTATGTTAAAGAAGTGAAAAGTATAATCCTGTTTCCCTTTAGTATCTGTTTTTTTGTTACTCATATCTGAGAGAACAAGTTTTATTTATGAGAATATTTCTTGTCATTTTAGAAATATTCTTAAAATTGAAATTTTTATGTCTCTGGATTATCACATCTTCTACAATAGTAAAAACTGATTTTCAAACAAGTTCTATTTCACCAGACTTGGATGAAAGAAAGTTTTGTCATCTCCGTGTCATTGCCACACACAGTACATATTGTTTTTTCATTGTTTGTCTTTCTGATGGGTATGGAGTGATATTATATTGTGCTTTCAATTTACATTTTACTTTAACATGATAGTTTCTGTAGGAATATATTTTATATGTGGGTGAGGACACAGTCCGTATTGGCTTAGTTAGATTTGGATCCTGGGTAGGAGAAGGTGACAGCAGACTAACAGGGGTGAAGAGCCTGGGTGATGGGAATGATGACAGCACCTTTTTAAAAGATGAGAATGCAGCCAAAGGAAAGGCTTTGGTAGAGATGATAAATGCACTTGAATCTGAGGTATACTTTACATGGTATTACTATGTTAGTATGGTTTTTTGACTTCTCAAATATTTGCATTCCCAGATCACTAAAAACTATAGTTTTTTTTTAAAGCAAGTTATATCTCTCACCAGGCATGCTACAATAATGAATCATAGTATGCTTTGAAACAATACCAGACACTATTTACAAAAGACATAGATTGCTGAAAGGTTATGCCCTATATGCTACTCCACAATCTTTGTTACATGCTTTTGCTATATTACTAAATTCATACAAATTCTACACAGGGTTAAAACATAATGATGGAAAATCATAGAATTGTTTGTTGATCAGGTTGAATGGATATGTCCCAAGAGAATGTATTATTATAGAAGTTTGTTACACTAAAGTCTTATTTCTTACGTATGGGTTGGGATGGGGCTGGAGAATATAGTAGGGTCTGCAGAGATATTTTTCTCCATACAGCTGCTGAGACTGTGAGAGCAATATAGAAAATAAATTAAGAGCTTGGTATCTAGATACACATTATTTACATATTCCTTGGGTGATTCAGTCAACACAAGTTCTTAAATTTATTTTCCTATTATTTGGTCATGAGAAGAGATAATAAAATAATGTAGTTATAATTGCTTCTTAGATTTCTTTGCCCAGAAAATCAATCATCCAGTACAATGAGAAATGTTCTCACTATCATATGTAATAGAAAGTGATCAAAATGGCCTTCATGTTCTCCTCAATTTGGTTGCTTTCTGACACTAAGCCTATCCCTCTTTTTTAAGTGAGCATACTGGAGAAAACATAATTCTCAATTCTTTCTCTGTCCCTATGAAATGTAAATCCCCTATATGTGAAGATTGTCTTTCACAAGAACCTAGGCTTCCATGCAGGCCATAGCTCAGGACCCACCCAGACACCAGAATCTTGGGCACACAGACCTCAGTCAAAGGTCTGCCTGGAAAATAGTTGCACAGGTGCCAGGCCACAGCTAGAGGCCCACAAAGGTACCATCAGTAAGTGCATGCCACCCCAGCTAAAGGCCCACTCAGATACCAGTGTCTCTGATACACACATCCCCTAGCCAAAGGCCATCCCAGGCAACAGCTACGCAGGTGGGCAGGCCCCAGCCAGAGGCACACCCAGATACCATCCTAAATACACATAGGCCCTAGCCAGATTCTCACCTGGACAACAGCCCAGTGCAAAGATCCAGAAGGCCACCATTCTGAACCCAGAATAGTGGAGTGGTGAGCATCAGAAAGAAGGCCTCTCTGTGGCTTGCTGAGAATTACAGACCACTGGGCAAGCAAAGAATCACCTCAACAAAAGTGCAGCAAGCTGCATGTGTTGAAATGAGAAGACACATAAACGAGATTCAAAACCAGACTTCCATATCACCTAAGGCAACCCCAAAGGACAAAGAGATGGAACAATCTGGTACTCAACAACCTGGACTCCATGAACTGGCAACAAAAGAGGACCTGAAAAAAATAAAATCATAAATTATTTCTCAGATAATAACAAAGATTGTGTCCATAGTGAAAGACATGATTAGTAACTCTAGAGAAGACACGGATTAAAAAAAAAGAAGTAACAGGAGCTGAGGAACATGATAGAATCGCAGCATAGGTAACAAATGGAATCCATAAAACAGATGTAAACAGATACCCAGGAGATTAAAAACTCCCATGAACATTTATGGAGCACAGTGAGCCAATGTGAGGACAGAATATCAGATATAGAAGACAGGATTGCAATTACTGACCAGGAAAAGAGAGATTTCTTAAAAGTACTAAAGTACCACAAGAAATCAATCCAGCAGCAGTTAGATGATGCAAATAAGAATAATATAAGACAGATCAGAGTCAATAAAGAAACAGGAGAGAATGCAAACAACATAAACTCTTCACACAAATAATCTCAGAAAACCTCCTAAGTAGGGGAAAAGAACTTGACAAAAGATAAGTGAGGCATATAGGACTCCAACTGGCCATGATATTAAAAAAAAAATCTACACCTAGGCATACAATAGTTAATATCCAGAAATTCAATGGAAGTACAAAATTCTACAAGCTGTTGGACAGGATAAATAAATAACACACAAATCCTCAAGGCAAGAAGAGTCTGAAGTGAAGTATTTCAAGCCCTAAAAGAAAACAACTTCCAACCCAGATTGATGTACCCCAGAAAAATATCTTTCAAAATTGATGGAGTAATAAGATACTTTCATGACAATGAGCACCTGAGAAACTTTATGAATACCAAGCCAGCACTCCAAAAAGTTTTAAATAATATCCCAGAAAAAGACAATGAGGGCCACAATCCCTTGAAGCCAAACAGAATTGATCCATCAGGCAAGACAAGAAATTAAATGTAAGTGGGGTGAGTCCAATAAAAGAAAAAGTCATGACAAGAATAAGTCAATACATATTAGTTATAATCATCAATGTTAATGGTCTCAGTTCACCAATGAAAAGAAATAGACTAGCAGAATGTGTGAAGAAGCAAGGTCCAACAATATGCTGCATACAAGAAACACACTTAATTCAAAAAGAAACTTATAGACTTAAAATTCAAGGGTGAAAAACAATACTCCTTGTGACAAGAACCTTAAAAAAAAAAGCAGGAGTAGCTATCCTATTGGCAGATCAAATGGATTTTAAACCAATTAAGAGAGACAAAGAAGGCCACTACAAACTTGTAAAGGGAAAAATCAAAGAAGAAGAGATGAAAATCATAAATATATATGCACCAAATACTAATGCAACCCAACTAAATTAAAAAACATATTAATGGACATAAAAATCAAATAATCACTAATACAGTAGTAGTGGGGGACCTCAATACCCCAGCACCACAAATAGATAGATAACTAGACCAAAAAAAAAACAAACCCCAAAAACAAAATACTAGAACTCAACCAAACCCTTGAACCCTTGAACAAATGGACTTAACAGATGTTTACAGAGTGTTCACCCTCATGAAATCTGAATATACATTCTTTTCAGTTGCACATGGGTTGTTCTCCAAAATAGCCCACATACTCATAGAACATGTTTAAGTAAGTACAAAGGAAATGAAATTATCCCCTGTATATTATCAGATCATAATGTGATGAAATTGGAGATCAATATCAGAAGAAACCACAAGAACTTCATAAAAACATGGAAATTGAACAACACACTTCTAAAGAACAAATGCATCACAGAGGAAATTAAAGAAGAAATCAGACAGTTTCTTCAATTAAGTTAAAATGCCAATATAACATACCAGAATCTAGAGAACATGATGAAGGCAGTCTTACAAGGGAAATTCATACCAGTGAATATCCATATTAGGAAAACAGAATGAACTCAAATAAACAACCTGATGCTGAACCTCAAGCTTGTAGTAAAAGAAGAGCAGGTCAAACCCAAAGCTCATACAAGGGAGGAATGTATAAAGACCAAAGCAGAAATCAATGCAATGGAAACTAAGAGTATGATACAAACAAATTAATGAAGCAAAGAGTTGATTCTTCAAGAGAATAAATAAACCTGTCATGTAAAGGTACAGGATCTCAATAATGAATGTAACTGTACTGTATACCTAAACTGTACCAATAAACTCAATGAGGAAAAAAAGAAAGAAAAAATAAAATTGACAAACACTTAGTCAATCTTATCAAAAAAGGAAAGAAAAGACTCAAATCCATGAAATTAGGAATGAAAAGGATGAAACTAAAATGGAGCCAGCAGAAATCCAGAGGATCATCAATACGTAGTTTGAGATCATGTATGCCAATAAGATTCAAAACATGGAAGAAATGGACAGACTTCTAGATACACATGAATTATCAAAGTTGAATAAACACCGAAAAATTCTAAATAATCCAATATCAATCAATGAAATTGGAAACATAATTAAAATTTTACCAACTAAGAAAAGTTTGGGTCTTGATGGCTTCACTGCCGAATACCATAAGACATGTAGAGAAGAACTACTGCCACTGCAATTAGACTCTTCAGTGAAATTGAAAGAGAAGCAACACTCCCAAATCCATTCTTGGAAGCAAACATCACCATGATCCCCAGAACAAAGAAAGATCCAACTGAAAAAGAGAACTATAGGCCAATCTCTCTAATGAGCACAGATGCAAAAATCCTCAATAAGGTTCTGGCAAACAAAATGAAGAAAATCATGATCAAGAAGATCATACACCCTGACAAAGTGGGATGCATCCCAGTGAGGCAGGGATGGTATAGCATATGCAAACTGATAAATGTAATAAACTACATTAATAGAGTCAAGGACAAAAAATCACACGATCATCTCAATAGAGGCAGAAAAGGCATTTGACAAAATCTAACACACATTCATGATAAAAATTTCCAAAAAATTGGAATAGACAGTCTCTAACTCACCCTGATGAAAGCCATTTATGAAAAACCAACAGCCAATATCATACTAAATGGTCAAAAATGGAAATCCTTCACACTAAAATCAAGAACAAGACAAGGATTCCACTGTCTCCATTTCTATTCAATGTAGTTGGAAACACTAGCCACAGCAATTAGATAAGAGAAAAGAAATAAAGGAATGAAGATAGGAAAGGAGGAAGTCAAATTGTCATTATCTGAAGATGACATGATACTTTCTTTATATTGAATGCTTCAGTAACTCCATGAGGCATCTTCTACATTTCATAACTAAATTCAATGCAATACCTCAAAAATCAATACAATACAACACTCAAAAATCAATAGCCTTCCTCTACATGAAAAACAGATTCACAGGGTGAGAAACTGGAGCAAAAACACCGTTCACAACAGCATCCAAACAAATAGAATACCTCTACTCTGAAAACTATAGTACTCTGAAAATAGAGATCGGATAGGATATCAGACAATGGAAAGACATCTCTTGGTCCTTGGTAGGAAGAACCAACATAGTGAAAACGGCCATGCTTCCCAAACTGCTATATACTTTCAATACAATCCCAATTGAAATTCCAACATCATATTTTACAGAACTTGAGAAAACAAGCCAAAAATTCACTTGGAACCAGAAGAGATCTAGAATAGCAAAAGCAATTCTAGGTAACAAAGACAAGGTAGGAGGTATCACAATCCCGAATTTGAAACTATACTACAAAGCTACTGTGATAAAATCAGCATGGTATTGGTAAAGAAACAGACCTGAGGAGCAGTGGACTATATTAGAAGATGTAGAAACAGCTCCAGATGCACTCAGGTACTTCATCAGCAAAGGAGCCAAACACCCTCACTGAAAGATAGATAGCATCTTTAATAAATCGTGCTGGAAAAATGGGGTTTCAACTTGCCAAATATCAGAACTAGACCCTTATCCTTCAGTAGGCATGAAACTAAAACTGAAATGGGTCAAAAATCTAAATATTAAAACAGAAACTCTAAACCAGCTGAGAGTTTAGGTAGAACTCTTGAAGACATTGGCATAGGAAAAGATTTCACAAACAAAACCTCAGTCACATGTGAACAAAGATGAAGCAAGCAAGATCTCATCTTATTAAAAAGCTCTGCACTGTAAGAGAAACTACCAATAGCATGAAGAGACAGCCACAATACGGGAAAAAATTTTACCAGCTTTTCCTCAGACAAGGTCTACTATCCAGAATATATAAACAAATTTAAAAAATCAGATCTCCTAAATGTAAAGACCCAGTCCAAAAATGGGCATCTGAAATGAAAAGACATTTCTCAGATAAAGAAGAAAAGCAGCCCTCTTCCCTGGGGCAAACCTTAGAAGTCAGCATCCCCTGTCCTAAACCTGTAGTCAACTGGATCCCAGGAAAAGTGGATCCTTGCAAGTCTCCCATAACTCAAAGTGCCACCAACAGTGACATTCATTTCACGGGAGTGAAATTGCCCCTCGATCCACAAAGGATCTGGGAAAGCTACAAAGCCAGGACTGAGAAAACGATCAGCCAGAACCCAGCCCACCATAACACCCCACAAAACTGGCTCCCACTAATTTGTTGCCAACTCAATCTGTTCCTCTTGCTCAGAGTATACTACCTCCAGCAACTCAAGCTGAAGTCCTTTTCCTAATTTCTCTTAATTTCATTCATTAAGGTCATTCATTGAACATGAATTTCTTTTCATGAGAAAAGAAAGGAAGACAAGAATGGGGCCAAATTTAAGAAGGTCTATGGGGTTGGATATAAGAAAAGATTCAAGCTGCTGTTTTGAGGAACAGACTCTGGAAAGGGGGCGCTGATCAAGAAGGTTTTAGTAAAATTTGTTCTGTGAGATGGTGTGGAAATCCTTCTTTAATGACACAGAGAAATCTCCAGTGAATACCCAATGTAATTAAAAACTTTCTTATAAAAATATTTTCATATCAATGTTTATTACTTTTCTAAATTGTAACTAGTAGATTTCATTTTTATATCAAATGTAGGTTCATAAAAATGAATGGAAAGTAGAGAGTTCCTATACTACTTCTCACAGTTTTCCTAATTATTAAGACTTTGCATTAGTATGGTGCATTTGTTACAACTGATGAATCAATGTTAATACAGTATCATTAATAAGAATCGATGTTACATTAGGTTTCACTCTTTGTGTTGTATTTTCTATGGGTTTTGACAAATGTGTAAGGGCATATATCACCATGACATAATCTTTGTTAGAATCATTATAATTCCTTAGTTAATAAGAAAAATCTTTTGCTTTTCAACAAATGTATTTCAATTTTAAAATTTGTATTAACATCAATAAGAGAGTCTAGCTAGCACATTTTATGCTTATATAATTGATCAATGTATTATGATTTCTTAGATGAAATAAAAAATTTACCTTTAAAATAAAAGTATAAATAAGCCCCCCCAAAAGAAGAAAAGCAGCAAATAAACATATGAAAATATGTTCACCTTCACTGGTCATTTGAGAGATGCAAATGAAAAAAATGCTGAGATTCCACCTCACCCCAGACTGAATGGCTGCTATCAAGAAATCAATCAATAACTAATGTTATGGATGTGGGCGAAAAGGAACCCTTCTGCACTGTTTGTGGAAGCATGGACTGGTGCATCCCCTGTGGAAATCAGGCTGGAGATACCTCAAAAAACTAGGATTAGAGGTCCCATTTGTCCAAGCTATTCCCCTGCTGGGTATCTTTCCAAAAGAATTTTTAAAAAAATCTTACCACAGTGATATATGTGCAGTATATTCATAGTGGCACATTTTGTAATAGCTAAAATTTGAAAACATCCCAATTGCCTGTCAACTGGAGACTGGATAAAGAATATGTGTTTTTTATTTTTAAAATAAAATGGAGTACTACTCAGCCACAAAGAATGAGAAACTAGAAAATTTATAGCTAATAGGATGCACATTGAGGTGATACTCTTAAGTGAAATAAATAGTACACAAGTGTGAATACCACCAGGGATTTAGCTCAGTGGTTTGGTGGCCTGCCTTGCAAGCTCAAGGACACGAGTTCAATCCCTGGTACCCCCCCAAAAGAAACAAACAAAAAAAGTATTTGGAAATCTAAAATCAAAGAACAATAATATTTTTATGCAAAACAGAGAACTTTTTATTTGAAAATATTAATCACCATGGTATTGGGTCTAAAATGTTGATTTTTCTTTCTCTTAGGATTACCACTCAGTCCTAAATAAGTTTTCAAAATGAATATAATTTTAACTAGAAAGATGTTCACATTAAGATGTTATTTATAAAATCTAAATTATAATACAAATAAGTCACAGGAAAATATATGTGATGTAATATTACATAAAAAGACATGAAATAAACTGTTCAAAAAGTACCAAAATGTACACAGTGTTATTTTGGTTGATTTGTGATAATTTTTTCTTTATACTTTTCTATAATTTAAAATTCAAAAATAACTTAATTCATTAAAAAGTAAATGATTTTAAAATGTCTCCATAAAACAATTTTAATGCCCTTCCTAAAAGAAACTATTCTAAGTGGAAATACTTAAAAATTGATTTTTTTAGAATCATTGGTTGAGAAAAAAATGAAACATGCATTATAGTTAAAATTTTAAGAAAATTTTCTCTCAGAATGAGTGCTTTTCCAACTTGATATTTGTACTATTTCTATACAGTAATTCTGACAAAGTTCAGTATAATAATAATTGCATCTAAACTTTATATATAGGATTCTGTGAATTTTTCTGTTTTGTGTTACATGCTTTTGATTGTTCTTTGGTATGAGTCAGATTTCAGTTTGTAGAACAAATCATTTCACCTCTAAAATGAGCAATGTTAATTATTCCAAATATTTTTGACATATTTATTTCTTTAACAGCACCATTATTTTTTATAATGTAGAGCATCATGTTGTCTGGAATCCTGGAGAAAGAATACCTCTTAGCTTTTCTTGTATTTTGATCTTGTCTTGAGTATTTTCCTTCGAGTGGTTGAGAATATCTTCTGGTCACACTGAGGTCTGGCTGTGAACTTCTTTGACAGTCCCTCTTGGCTCTGTCCTTGTCTTTCTCTTCCACACCCGGTTAACTCCTTTTCCAAAAACCTAGGCTTTACTGACTCTGGTGTCTCTTAGTCTTGCTCAGAGAGTCTTGTTCAGATTAGCTTGTTTTGGTTTTAAAAGGGTTTTCTTTTCAAACTGGAATGGGCCCCACTCATTTTTTTGTAGGTCTGTGGCTTGTGAAAGAGAATGAACTGAGCAACACAAATAGGGTACTTAATCTTCATTTGTCAAAGATATGGGTGCTCTGCTTCTTTGATTTACATAATGAAAAGTTAAATAAATTTCTGCTTGATTCAATTTCAACAAATTTTCTATTTTTAAATTGTGCAAATAAGTTTTTACAACTTAGCTAGTAAGACTGATAAATAGGAAAATCAATTCAATGTTTAGTTGAATCTGCCATGGAATTACATTATTTGCAATATCTATGTATTACTTTTTCTTCCAATTTAGCTCTAGTAATTACTAGACTATTATAAGATGACACCAGATATACTTTTGAAAAGATCATGTAAATTCATGAGGTAGAAAATGGTTTGAACAGATCCACCTACTTCTAAAGAAATTTTCTTTAAAACATTTTTTTTTTCTGGTACCAGAGATGGAACTGTGGTCCTTGCACTTGTGAGGCAGGCAGAGGAGCCACTGAGCTAAATCCCCATCCCTTAAAAACACATATTGAGTGAATTTATATTTTAAGTAAAGACTACATTCTGTCTACTAGTAAACATATGCAGTTATTTGATTTTTATTTCGTTAAAAACTATACCTTTTCTACTCAGCTGCTTTATTCTATTTCATTGACTATCACTGAAAGTTTCTCTTTTTTTAAGCAACAGACTATTTAATGTGGTTTAAAATACATCAATAGCAAGTCTGTTGTGAATATGAAAAGAGGGAGGGGACCTGTCAGTGCAACTTTTAAACAAGTCTGGGTGGCCAGATGGGGCCATAAGGAAAGAAGTTACAGGGATAGAGGCAGCCCTCACCCCAGGCAGGGTGAGAGGAACAGATAGGTGTCTGACTGTCCTGGGTGACCACCACAGTGCTGAAAGGTGATCCTAGAAATATGAAAAGCTCTTTACCTTTTATCTATTAAGTTTTCTTTTCTCTTTGATGATATGAATATTTTTGGCTAAATACTTTATTTCATTTTACTTTTTGTCTTCCAAAATTACTCAGGAAATTGGAATCATAGAATAATCACTTACAGAAATTATTTAGGTTACAACTTACATTTGAAACCAAGAGGGATTTATTGATTGCCTAATAAGTGCATATTGCTATGGACTGTGATGTGATGCTTGATGGGTACCAAAGAGATGGAATTCGCAGGCTTGAATGTTTCAGGAATATAGTTTCTTCTCAAAAGAACTTTCTCCTAATAAACTGCAATATTACATAAAGGGATAGCTCAAGTCTAGTAGAAAGGAACTAGGGAAGGACATTTTCAAAGTAGTATTCTACCTTGTCACTTGTGTAACTTAGGGTCCTGCCACAGGAAATAAGGAGAGAGAAGTGGTTACTAGAATCCAGAGATAGCTATAGCTGGTGGAGAGAGGACCAGACATGAGCTGTGAATCTGGACTGAGGAATGTAGCTGCTGCTAACCTGCACCCAGCAGGCAGGGAGCTGAGGGACTAAATCCACATCTCTCTTGTTCCATTCCTTCAACTGCTGCTGTGATCTCTAAAGCTGGCAAATCCAAGTAAAATTCAGAAGGCAAGGTCATGCCGGGTGTGGTGGCACACACCTATAATCCCAGCACTGGGGAGACTGAAGCAGGAGGATCGCTGTGAGTTTGAGACCAACCTGGGCTACATAGTGAGTTCCAGGTCAGTCTCAACTATATAGTGAGACCCTGTCTCAAAAAAAACCAAACAAACAAACAGAAGGCAAGGTCATGCCGGGTGTGGTGGCACACACCTATAATCCCAGCACTGGGGAGACTGAAGCAGGAGGATCGCTGTGAGTTTGAGACCAACCTGGGCTACATAGTGAGTTCCAGGTCAGTCTCAACTATATAGTGAGACCCTGTCTCAAAAAAAACCAAACAAACAAACAGAAGGCAAGGTCAACTTCCTGGGTACAGAGCAAGGCAAAGAAGGATGAAGAGCACATCTGGAGAGAAAATGGAGGAGAGTCCTATGACATTTTGCACATGACCTAAGTAATATAAATGTCAAGAGTGTACAGATGTGTAAGGCAGCTCTTCAGTATGTTTCTTTTCTTTTCTTTTTTTTTTTTTTTGGTACCAGGGATCTAACTCGGGACCTTGTGCTTGTGAGGCAGGCAGAGGCACCACTGAGCTAAATCCCCGGCCCTGAACATGTAACTCTTTTTTTTTTGGTACCAGGGATCTAACTCGGGACCTTGTGCTTGTGAGGCAGGCAGAGGCACCACTGAGCTAAATCCCCGGCCCTGAACATGTAACTCTTTTTTTTTTGGTACCAGGGATCTAACTCGGGACCTTGTGCTTGTGAGGCAGGCAGAGGCACCACTGAGCTAAATCCCCGGCCCTGAACATGTAACTCTTTTTTTTTTGGTACCAGGGATCTAACTCGGGACCTTGTGCTTGTGAGGCAGGCAGAGGCACCACTGAGCTAAATCCCCGGCCCTGAACATGTAACTCTTTTTTTTTTGGTACCAGGGATCTAACTCGGGACCTTGTGCTTGTGAGGCAGGCAGAGGCACCACTGAGCTAAATCCCCGGCCCTGAACATGTAACTCTTTTTTTTTTGGTACCAGGGATCTAACTCGGGACCTTGTGCTTGTGAGGAAGGCAGTGGAACCACTGAGCTAAATCTCTGGCCCTGCTCTTCAGTATTTCCATAAAATACGTAAGGTAAACTTGACAAGATTAAAACACATTTGAAATGCAAATGGCTAATGTTATACTGCCAAACACAATTTTGAGACTAAGAATAATGTCTTAAAGACAAAGTGTATTTTACACACCCAATAGAATAGTACATGATTTATCACTGGCCCTCACTTTTCATGAATCACTGACGTTTAGCATATCACCATGGCATCTAAAATGGACTCACACCAAAATTCTCAGATCCAGTGGGGCAAAGATTAAGTAAACCGGGTTGTGTTAACAATAGTTAGGCAGAGATGTTATAGGTACATGCTTTATACTTCCCTCTTGTACCATTATCGTGATACTCAACTGATTATGTTAACTTGAGTAAGAAATGACAACTGAATGGAGCAGCACAGTTCTGAGTAAGGCTGGGGGGATTTACTGAAGACAGAATATCCACCCGAAGGTGGCTTTTTACTTGAATGGTATCAAGGGGAAATGGAGAAGGAAGGGTCGTTTCTGTGTCTTGGAGAAACTCCAGTCTTCACTTTCACCTTGGACATTATGTTCAGCCTTTTAGTGCAGACTCGGCAGCCTCCCGTCAGACTCCATGGCCTTCTGATGTGGGTCCACATATGACACTACAGTGAGCTCCAGGCCTTCAACTGGACCCTTCTGCTCTCCAGCACACAGGCAGCCCTTTTGTGCTCTTCCATACCTGACTCTGCGAGTGGCTATTGTAAGCCAATCTTGCAAATTCTTACATATTTGTATAACGTGTATTAAATCTATTTCTCTAGCAAACCCTGACTGATATAATTCCTGAGGGCAATAGCTTTGTCTGTCAAGTCTTTATTATTATGTAGTGTCTTGCAGAAAATATTTTTTTGGACTTATGTGTAGGAGTGGTACTCTTAAGTGCACATGACAAAATATGATTTAAAAAGGAGACAAATCTTAGATTACAGAAAAGAACCAGTGTTATGTTCCAGAGAACTAGAGTAACACAATTGCTTTTTCAATATTTCTGTAATTAATATATCCCTACTACATATAATTTAATTTTAGAACTTCAAATTAAATGTTATTTAGGAACATTATAGTGGTAAATTAATCTTTTACTTAAATTTTATGTTCCCATTATGAATAATTGATAGCTTGATTACTAATATATTAATAAAAGTAAATATTAGCCAAGCAATACTTAATGCAAGGGGAAAATAATAACTTACAGCCATTAAATTTCCCTAGTTTTTTTCTAAATAGATTGATTTATCTGAATAAAAATAATCATATGTACCATTCACACATTCCAGGAAACAGGATATTCATATTATGAATTTATGAATCTTTGCTTTTTATACTATCTAGTAGCATACAATGTTTCAAATGTTTTCTGTAATTATGAAAACATAATTTTATGTTTGTATGATATTTTATTTTCTTTTTTCCTTGAAAAAAATATATTTAATTGTATTTATTTATTTTTTGAGGAAGAGTCTCTCTGTGCAGTTCAGACTGGCCTTGAACTCACTATGTAGCCCAGGCAGGCCTCAAAGTTGGGGTGATCCTCCTGTCTCAGCCCCCCAAGAGATGGGATTATAGGTGTGTGCCACCATGGCTAATTTATATTTGCCTTGAACCCAAGAAAAAAGCACTGTAACTCCCTCCTAATAGATTTTATTTTATTTTTCTTTATTTTCTTTTTATAATTTATCTATCTATCTATCTATCTATCATATATCTATCATCTATCAACAAATAAAAATTATACATATTTATGTTGTACCATATGATATTTTGGCACACATATACATTGTATAATATTTAAATAAACATCAGCATCTTTATCTGTTCAAATGTGTCTTTGTGGTGAAATATTTAAAACCTTTCCAGGTTTTTTGATATGTAGAGTACATTATTGTTATCTATAATTACCCTACTGTACAATCAAACAACATTCTTGCTCCAATCTAACTTTAACTTGGTACATGCTGGCCTACATTATGGCTTAGACCTAAAATGTCTCCCAGAAATCTTATGTCTTCAGAGGTGGGGCTCTGGGAAGGTGTGTGGATCATAGGGGAATAGTCCAGTGATGAATTCATGGCTGATGTACTGGCAAGCAGATGGCCTCAATGAAGGTGGCTCAAAAAACTGGCATTTTTGTCTCTCACTTCTTTTGTTCTTTGCTTCCTGGCTACCATGAGGTGAATAGTGTTCCTCTGCCATGCCTTTCAACAATGCCCATCTGCCACACCATTTCTGCCTCAAGGTCAATCAAATATGGACTGAATTCTCTGAAAACCACGAGCCAAATGTAGCCCCTCCTCTATGTTGTAGGTGTTGGGTACTCTGTCCCAGTTGACTAGGGCAGCCAAACTTTCTCTGTGCTTTCCTCTTCCCTAGCCTCCAGTAACTTTTATTCTACTATCAATCATGCTTTTAGATTACACATATGAGTGAGACCATACAGTATTTTCAATCAGTGCCTGACTTATAGCAATTAACATAGTGTCCTCCAGTTACATCTATGTTGTCATAAACAATAGAATTTTTTTTAGTAGTTTAATGGTATCCATTGTGTGTCTATACCACATTTCCTTTATCCATTCATCAGTAGATAGATACTTAGATTGATCCCTTTAGGGCTATTATGAATAGTGCTGTAAAAAAACTTGAGAATGGAAATGTGTCTTGATGTACTGATTTGATGTTGCTTGATACACCCAATAGTGAGAGTGCTGGATCATATGGTATTTCTATTTTTATATTTTGAAGAATCTTCATACTGTTTTCCATAATGGTTGTACTTACATTCTCAGTTGAACTGTGTAAGGATTTCCTTTTCTCTACATTCCTGCCATTACTTTCTTTTATTTTTTAATTATTTCTTTTAATGTTTTGAATTTTATGAGATAGGGCCTCACTGTATAGCCCAGGATAACTTCAAATTCATAATCCTCCTGCCTCAGCCTCCCAGGTGCTAGATTACACATGCCACGCCTTATTCTTATTTTTATAAGAGCCATTCTTACTGGAGTAAGGTAATACTTAATTGTAGTTTTAATTTGAATTTCACCAATTATTACCTTTGAACATTTTTTCATGTACTTGTTCGCTGCTAGTGTTAAGACATTTATTTTGAGAAATGTCTACAAATATTGCTTATTTTTAAATTGGTTTGTTTTGTTTTCTGCTGTTGAGCTTTTAGAGTCATTTGTGTACTCTGGATACTAATTCCCTATCAGATGTATAGTCTGAAAATATTTTTTCCTATTATATAGCTTGTCCCTTCACTGTGTTGATTGCTTTCCATCTTGTTCAGAAACTTCAGTTTGATGTAATCACGTTGTATTTGTCTTAGTTTTGTTTCCTGAAGTCAATTTTGAACATTGTAGATTTCTAACTTCTTGCTTTGGTTTTAATCATACACAGCACATATGTACAGAGTTTTGAAAACTGTGAGTTTATTTCTAGTAAACTAGTCACTGCCATTTTCTGAACTATAGGTGTAAAGAATGAACCATGTAAGTCCTGTGTACAGAAGAACCTTCTGCTGTTTTCTGACTTGGACATTCCATGTTACTCTTATCTTCTATTTTATGAAATGTAGATGCACTGCAAATTTAATGTGAATGTTCCCAACTATTAAAATTAATGAAATTAAATATTATAAGATAAACATATGCTATCCCAACTTTCCTACTTACCTTTCAAACCCAGTTCAACTTTTTGAACTACCT
Source organism: Fukomys damarensis (assembly GCF_012274545.1). Taxonomy (NCBI): domain Eukaryota; kingdom Metazoa; phylum Chordata; class Mammalia; order Rodentia; family Bathyergidae; genus Fukomys; species Fukomys damarensis. The sequence continues at coordinate 79,325,732 of NW_022900926.1, read as the reverse complement.
ATATCCAATTGTTCTATGACTTTTGACCCTGCCCAATCCCTATTCACTCCTGTGCTTATTTATTGAGAACCTACTACCTACCAGTAACTGAGCCAAGTTCTGGGAACTCAAAATCTATAGAATTAGATGCAGTTCTGCCTTCATATGCTTAACAGCGAAATTAGACTTGTAAGTAATTACATAACTATGTTTCTAGAATCATCACAGAAGCATAAATAACTGAGAGGTGAAATGGTGAAATAAGAGATCAGCTCAATACTGGGAATCTGGGAAGGACTCCTACAAGTAATTTTTGAAATAGATCTTGAAAGATCAATACGAGTTTTCTAAGCATGAGGGTTGTGAAGGTGTATTTTAGGTAGAAAAAAAATGTGTATGTGAAATTTGAAGGATTTAGGCCGTTTGAGGAACACAAATTACAGGTGACCAGAAGGTGTGAAATGAGTTGGGTAGCATTGACACTGAGACCAAATGTGGAGAGTGGGCCAGTCTGTGGAATATCAAGGTTGGGAAGAAAGGACATCATCTGCAATACCCTTGTTCCTGACCCTTTTCCCACCATTTTATCTGTTAAATATAAAAATATTTGGCCAATATATTTGACAAGTAGAAAATGCACAAAATGCCTTGTTCAGGAAGCAAGATAATTAACACTAAATAAATTACAGAGTAATATTTTAATTCCTCCTCAGGCATCTGATAAATCTTAAAAACTTTAAGAAAGTCTATGGAATAGAGGGGGATCTTTGAGCATGATTATCTCTCCAAAAATTATACTATTTAGCCCATTTGCTTGGACATTGAAGTTACAAAAAGAGACCATAAATCACAACTCACCAGGGAACTGTATACATAGAATAACACACGGATGTCTTCAGTAACTTGAGAAGCATTGTCCACTAATATCATTTTTAAAAAGTAGCCCTGGGCTTCAACTTTCAACTTGCACAACCAGCCATAAAATTTACTTTTTCATTTTTGTAACTGAGCTCCTTTCTGCTCCAATCTTTGCTGGAAGAGGGGCTATCATGAGGTGTCCACAAATAGGCTTAAAAGAAAAGTTAAGGAAATTGGGGGAAAGATGGATTAGTGCGATAACTGTCTGGATGCACACCTGAAAGGAAGTGAGGACATCCCTTCAGCTGTAATTCAACTGAGGAAATAGGCTGTTGTTTTTTTTTTCCTGCATTGCCAATCATCAGTTAAAAGCTACCCCTGGGTGAACTAGTGCCTGGTCAAGGGCATTTACAAGTGAGGAGGCGTCTATGAAGCATCAGTACAGCAGCTTCAGCAGCAAGGGGATACATATCTCCTATCTGAAGATGCAGTCAAGGGAGACTTACCACAATGCCCAGTACACTTTGCTTTCCTCCAGCTGATTCCAAGATGGAGTCTGGAATGTTAGCTGACTTCACCTGTGAGAAGACAGGAACGAGTCTAGGAATATTTCCTACTGAAAAAGAGAAAAGATCTAACCGCTGGGTTATACAGTGACGGGTTTCCAGAGGGATTTTCATTTTAAGTTGCTCCACACTGTGCACTTTCACTGTATGTTTTATTTACCCTTAAAAGCTGGTTTTAATAATGGAAGACTATGTGTTTAACCTCCTTGTTGCTCATACCTAACGATGACTTAAATTTGAATAGTATATTGCTACCTGAAAAAAATGTTTGTAAAGCTGTAAGTGTAGCATGACTCAAAATTTTAAAAGTGTTTGTGTATGTACATCTCTCTCTATATATATAGAAGAAAAGTTGGAGTGTGACATATTGAAATAGTAAGAATTATTCCTGAATGGTAGAATTATTAAAGACTTGAAATTTCTTTTTAAAGTTCAATTTTATATTTATTTTCTTTGACAAATATATTTTTATAATCATAAGTAAATAAGAAATGTTTAAAAAATTATATAGTTCTTTATATTATATGAAATGCCTTCATATGTGTTACTATATGTGATACACCTTGCCTCTTATTATGTCAGATGAAATAAGTCTAATGGGAATCATCTTGCAGATGTAAAAACTGATTCATTGAAGAAGTCTACATACATGTGTATATAGCAGCTTTTTTGTTGTTGTTAGGATCTTTCCTAGAACTTGGGTCTTACAAGTACAAATTCAGTGCTTTTTGGACCACATTTCCTTTCCCCAACTATTACTAATTACAGTAGTTATTACCCTTATTATTTTAACAGTTAATGACCATCTTCATACATACACAGCCTCCTTGGTTTGCACCACATGCAGTATAGGCATTTTCTCCTTCCTTAAAAAAATTAAAAAGAAAAGGCACTTAGATTACAGTAGTCAGCACAAAACTATTTAGGAAAGAGTATTCATTAAATTCAACTGAGTCTTTTTTCTCAGTAAGTTACTCAAGAGTTAAGTCTAAGGAAAGTATAAAATTAAGTTTTTCCAAGAACCTTAGGTATATTTCATGTTTCACCTATTAGAAGGTTTTGGATGTTAAATCTTTCCCATAATATAGCTATATTAAAGAATTTTAGAATCTCTAAACAATTTTATGTATAAGTTTTATATCACCCTAATATTTCTTATACTTACATTATAATTCTATACTAAAATGATGTTTTATATTAAAATAGTTATGTGTATACATAAGAAATTTTATTAATACACTTGATTAGTTTTCCTTTAAGTATTGTGCAGGAGGAATTATTTCTCATGAAAGCCCAAGTAGTTCCCCTAAAGTCATATAAAATAATACGATTCTTATAAATAATTCAAAGTTAGTTTAATTTTTTTTTTGAACCATGGATTGAACTCAGGACCTTGTGCTTGCTAGGCATGCATGGTGCCCACTGAGCTACATCTCTAGCCCTTCAAAGTTAGTTTATATTATGCTGTGTGTCTTATTGAAAGTTTAAGGATTTGTGATAATATTATAAAACATTCAATAAAAAGAACTAAATATTTCTCTACTTTGAACACAGTTGGTCATGAATAATTTTCTGTGATCACAAATTTTAAAAAAAACTTAGTTGGTAGTGAATACAGTCATGACCTTCAGGAGAACATGAGTTTTTCTGAATTTGAAGTGTTTTAGAGATGACCAAAAATTTGTGAGTAATTTCATTTGAAGTAGTAGAGAGTGAGCAGAGTCCTCAAGTAGAAATAGTCTTGAAATATATGCACTATCATAGAAATTAAAATGAGAAGCTTTACATCTGTAAGGGACTAACTTTACCCAAAGACACAAATGTGAAATTGACCTCTGGGATCTTTGGTCAGCAAGGATACTTGATTAGTATGAGAAGACAGTGGATGAGGAGAAGATTAGATAGATAGGAAGGTAGAAGGTTAGATCAGATTAGATCGTAGAGGAACTTGGATATCAAAGTGAAGAAATGAGATACAGAAGGAGGAAACATGTTGACAAGTACTTGAGCAGATAGTGTTGTAATGACTGCTACTATCTGCAGGACAAAGTCATATCATTGTAAAGCCCATTAAATTTTAGTAATACATATTCAAAATTTAATAACTTGGATTAGGTTAATCCTGTCAACAGTTAACAAGGGATGTCTGTGAATTTTTAAAAACTCAATAAATAATAATATTTGCAGAGTGTTCCACCAAGAAAATCAAAATACACATTCTTTTTGGCTGCCCACAGGTTGTTCTCTAAAATAGACCACACGCTTTCACATAGACTTTGTTTAAGTAAATGCAAAAGAATTGAAGTTATCCCCTTTTATTATCAGGTCATAGTGCAATGAAATTGGAGATCAATAGCAAAAGAAACTACAAGAACTTCATAAACACATATAAATTGAACAACCATGCTCCCAAATAACCAATGGGTCACAGAGAAAATTAAAGAAGAAATTAGACAGTTTCTACAATCAAAGGACAATACTAATACAACATATCAAAATCTATGGGACACAATGAAAGCAGTCTTACAAGAGAACATCACAGTGGTGAATACCCATATCAGGAAAACAGAATGAGCTAAAATAAACACCCTAATGCTGGATCCTTTTTACTTATGTTACCTTTTGCTCATGGATACCCAGTGTTCTGCTCTTGGGCACATATCACATTCTTCATGGGGAAGATATCTTAGAAAATTATTCCTTTGAAGTCAATATTTTCACAGGCCTCAATCCCAATTCTTAAAAATAATTTCAGAGTTAAGTTTAGATAACCTATATGTAACTGAGAAGTTTTGATACTCCCTGTAGCTTATTCTTACAAATATTAACAGGTAAACGATTAACAGGTAAAGTTTATTTCATCAAAGTAGAAATTTCTTGATTATTTTAATAGGCTTAAAAGGTCGATTAACAGGTAAAGTTTATTTCATCAAAGTAGAAATTTCTTGATTATTTTAATAGGCTTAAAAATTTCCTTTTGCTGTCCTACCTAGAATAACAAATATGCTCTAAATATAAAGGTATCAAGAGGTAGGAATCATTAAGGTTTTGAAATGCATGTTTATTGTCATAATGAGATGTATTCTGTTTTGGAAATAATTTGCATTCAAGCATACCTGGTCTAATCAGAGATGTAACTACTTCCAGTCTGGATATACCAAATGTCACAGACCAAAAACAAAATTGGCCCCATAGCCTGAGGGGAAGCTGAAAATATAAGTCACTAGTGTTATGGGTCTTATAAAAATTCTGAGTAAAGGACCAATGCAAGAGTTTGTATTACTAAGGTTAATGTTCATATATTCTTTCTTGGCTGAGAATATATGCATTGTAATTTACACTATTAACTTATTAACTATTGTTTATAAATATTTTATATTTTTGCTTTTATTGGAAATGGAATATTTGTACTTCTGGATGCTCTTCATTTTTTATATAATAGACACATTCATATTATATTTACTTTGTGGCTAGCTGTTTTACTTTTTTAGTCATGGGGATTTGGAAATTAATTTTTCTGAAGATTTTGATGTAGAAAATCATATAATTTTTAAATAATCACATTTGTCTTCTATATCTAATATATATGTGTGTCATTATTTTATTTATCCCTATAAAGGGGCATTTCTATTTTATTTGCTGAATTTGTAGAAAAGTGAGAGTTGTGTTGGTGCTGGTAGGCATTTCATTTTTGTTTCTGGCTTCAATAAGAATGTCTTCATTGTTTCACTATTAAATTTAATATTGCTATTAGATCATATATCTTTTTAGATAGACTTCAATTTTAACTAATAATATTCTGGAAGTTATAAACATGATTATATAATTTTATCTTTGGATTTGTTCTTTTATTAATGATGTCAAAATATGTATGTTAACATAATTACATTGATAGATTTTCATTTGTTGAATTACCCATACTTTACTAGATTTGACTGAAATATTCTTGCAATTCCGGAAAGATATCCAAGGGATGGCGTTTGCTTTTCTTTCTTCTGCTTTCCTTCTTCCTGCTTCCTATCTTCCTCTATCTTCTCATTTCTTGTGGCCTACATATTGTTGGATGAGAAGAAAGTAAAAAGAAAGTAACAGAGATCTAGCGATAAAAACAAGTCTGTTCCTCAGATTACTGCTCTATAAAATACTTGCACACAAATCACCATCTCAGACCAAGATAGCAGAGTAGAGAGTGACAGAAAAGTACAACCTCTTTAAGGCTTGGCATCAAGACAAGTGAAAAGACAACAAGTTGGGGAAAAGAAGGAAACAGTGCCCTAAAAACCAAGAGGGAGCTGACAGGAAGATTAGAAACTGCAGAGAAACTGGAGCAACAGTACACACTGCTGAGAAGGAAAGAGGCAGCCTGGGAGGCTCACTCTGGCTCCTGGGGTGAGGGACTTGGCTCTGCTTAGGCAGGGTAAGTGTGGAGGCAGATGGAATATTTAAAGATAGCAGACTAGGCCAGTAGCATTGGTATGAAGGAAGCTCACCTCTATTATAAACTGCTAAAAGAGCATAGCATTTTAATTTAAAGTGACTCATTCTGCATTGGAGGCTAGAGTTGAAGAAGAAATGCAATGAAGTGCCTGACATATTTGAAAAGGTTAATCAAGCACCATTTTGGGACAGAGCCACAGAATAATTGAATAGCAAGCATACGCCAGGGTTTTTGGTAACACCCTGCCATGGTTACTAGGAGAAGGCCATGGTACTTGTGGAAAGAGCATCTGCTGGACATAGACACTCCAGGAAATTTAAGCTCAGGCTAAGAAAGATGTGGGAGCTATTCTTTCTGTGGTGAGAAGCCAGGTCAGGCATGTGTGGCTTCCAGAGGGAGCTGGGTCTGAAAGACCAACAGGCTGCTTGCTTCCTCCCTCCACTGCCTATATCAGCACAATACTCAGTGGCCTGTTTGCTTTCCCCTCTTACCAACAAGAACAAGGATATGGTTCAGCTGAGACAGTTGCCACAGCATGTGTTGTATGGTCAGAGGAGCCTCCAGAGCATGGGAACAACTCAGACACACTCAGGTCATCAAGCTAGGCACAGAGAACCATGACTAAGGATTTGATTTGTAGAGAACACACAAAGTGGATGTTGCTAGAATGACTATATCCACAGGGTGTACACCATTGATCAACTACCCCCACTTACCACTGGGAAAGGCAGGAAAAACTCCAGCACTCAGGCATGAGTATGAAGATAAAATAGTTCTAAACAGTTTTACTCAGTGTTCCTTCCTCAGATCTGTGGGATTTCAAGTCTGCAGACCCAGAAAAGAAACCACTCGTTCAAAAACACAGTAAGTTTCTGTACTTATTTTTCCTTTTTTTCCCCATTGGTTCTTTGGGATTGAAAAATTTTCCCCTTTTCCCTATTTTTCTGTATTCCCATTTTTTTTTCTATTTTGCTCTGTTTTTCTTCTTTTTCTATTTATTCTTTTTGGTTACTTTTATCTAATTCTATTAATTTCCTTTCATTTTTTAGTAGCATCCTTTACTTTATCTTACTTTTCTCTCCTCATTTTCCATTTCTTTATTTTTCAGGTTTTCTTTCTTTCATTCTTCCATTCTACACTCCCTCTATCATTAATAATATAACTATTATGCTTTATTAATCTTTAGATATATAGTGAACTCCACGGTGTTACTTTTGAATTCTTTTCTATTGTTAATGGAAATTTGGCTTCTGCCTTTAGTAGATATTTAAAGTATATCAAAATTTGGTTTTTCCTTGTGTTTATACTCTAATTATAGATCCTTTCTCCAAGGTTAAGGGTAGGATATTAGTGGCTCTTATGGTAAGTCAATATCTAGTTTGTCACTGATCTATTATTGTTGCTGATTTTCTGGTATATTTGTTGCTATTAATTGCTTTTCACTATATGCCAATAGTTGGCCTGTCTTTTTGTCATTACAATGCTGTGGTCCATTCCCCTCCCCAAATTAATGGATCTTGGGACAGAGACAAAGGCCTATAGTTGTTATGGATCACAGGTGTTATGGCTTGGATCTGTGTATTCCCCTAGAGCCCCATTTGGTTACAGGTGGAGCTTTTTGGAGGTGGCTGCATATAGAGTATGTGATACAGGGATCAAAGTGAACCAGTGGGATTGGTTCACTGTGTGATTCTAGGACTAAGGCAAGTAGCCTGGATTAAAACATAAGACAGAAAGGGGGCTACTGTCACTTGTCACTTGTAGATTGCTTCTTGCTGCCTTCTGCCTGCCATGAACTATTTCTCCTCTGTGATTCTACTCTGCCATGCCACCCTGCCTTGCAGTGGCCAACTCTGAACTGAAACTTCTACAAACTGTGAACCATATAAATCTTTCCTCCTTTAACTTTGGGTGTTGTAAATTTGTCTCAGCAATGAAAAAAGCAACTAAGACAACTGGCAATCACACACTAATGAAGATATCACCCTATTAACAACATAGTCTTTCCAATAAATGAACCTAAAAATGTTAGCACACATATACAAAAGAGGCAACAAAATGCCTGCAAACAATTTTCAATTTTCTCAAAGCTAATCTAGAGAGCATGAATGGGGAGGAAATCAAAGCCACATAGCTATAGTATTCAAAATGATAAAGGAAGATTTTAAAGAAAACATCAATAAGGTACCCGACAAGCTCACAGAAGATACAAGTAAACAGATATATTTAATAAAGAAAAAGATTAGTGAGTTTACAAAAGGTTAATAAAAAGCTAGCTGAGCTAAACAAAATGAAACAAAACATGGATCACCTGTTTAGCAAATAATTAGAGTCCATGAAAAGATACCAAACAGAAATCCAGGATATTAAAAATTTTATTGAATATATGAGCAAAGAAGTTACCAAAGTGAGGACAGAGTATCAGGACCAGAAGATGGGGCTGATGCAGGTGACATATACGCAGAGGTACCTTAAATATAAAAAGAGAACATCAAAAATGCATTCAACGTATTGCATTCCATATGTTAAGTGAGATCATAAAATATTTGTCTTTTTGTGCCTCTCAGTTAATACAATGTTCTCCAGTTTCTTCCACATTGTTTCAAATGACAGTATTTCCTCCTTTAAAAAGCTGGGTAGTGTGTATATATACATATATGTGTGTGTGTGTGTGTGTGTGTGTGTGTGTGTGTGTGTGTGTGTGATTATATATCATTTTCTCTACCCATTCATCTATTGATGTTTTTACTTCATATGTTGATATTGTGAATAATGCTGCAAATAACATGGAAGTGAACATGTCTCTCAACATACTGATTCATTTTGTTTGGTACACAATAGTGAGATTGCTGCATCATTTAGTAATTCTAATTTTAATTTTTTGGGGGAATTTCCATACTTTTTCAACAATGGATGTACTAATTTACTTTTTCATCAATAGTGTGTAAGGGTTTCTCCACATCCTCTTGAACAGCTGTTATATTTTATCATTCCCTCCCTTCTAGTATCAAATTTCTATTTTTCTAGTAGCATCTATTTTATTAAAATTTCAGGGAACTATAATTTCTTCTAATGGTTGAGCTGTCAGTCAGATGCCCTGCTGCCCAGACCAAGTGGCATGTGACCCTTTTTAGGGCAGCCAGACCCCTGTTTCTAGTCATTTGAATTCTTTCAGAGTGAAATAAGGAATAAAGATACTTAGAGATGATGAGTCAGCCTAGGTGTTACCTGGAAGAGATAGTCCAGTAGTTTTTAAACATTTTTATTCATTCTTTCATTCATTTTTCATAGCACTGAGGATTAAACCTAGGGGAAATCAATGAGTAACCTCCCTATGAGTCTGCTTTTTAAAATATTTATTTTATTTTGAGACAAGATCTCATTAACTAATTTACAAATTTGCCCAGGCTGGGCTTGAACTTGTGACTTTCCTGCCTCAGCCTCCCAGAGTCCTAGAATTATAGGAACATACCATGACACCTGGCTCTCATATTCATGTTTGTTTGTTTGTTTGTTTTTGGCAGGGTTGAGAATCAAACTTAATGCATTCTAGGTAAGCATTCTGCCATTGAGCCACACTCCAGAAGAGTCCTTACCTATTTTCATTTTTTTGTTATTATTCAAAAATTATTTATTGTGTGTCTATTTTATTCAAAGGATCCTTTGATTCACGGGGTGTATATAGAAATTCATCTCCCTGGGTGATAGCAAGGTTCAAATAAATTTATAAGATGTTTTTATTTGAAGGCTAGTTTATAAATTGTGGAGTGTAAACAGGTATCTTAGTATTGTGACCAAAAGCAAACTAAATGTGTATCTTTGTTTATCCTTTTGGAATTGAACCCACATGCTTTGCACCAAGTGAGATCCTCAGTCTTTTGTTTGTTTGTTTGTTTAGCACTGGGGATCGAACTCAGGTCCTTAAGCTTGCAAGGGAGGTGCCGATCCTCAGTCTTTTTAATTAAATATATATATATATTTTAGTACATGTTTGCAGTACATAGTGATTACATTCATCATGGAGAGTTTGTACAGGAATATAATACATCTTAGTTCTTTTTACATCTTTTTCTCTTCCATTTCCTGACCCTTCTGTTAATCTCTTGGTCTTCCACTTTGCAAAAGATCTATTTCCCTGTTTCCTAATATCTGTCTTTTTATTTTGCTCTTTAATTTATTTACAGTTTTTTTCTCACTATGTAAAATGCAATATTTAAACTTGCGTGTCTGATTTATGTTGCTTCACACTGTTTTCTCTAGCTGCACCCATTTTTTTTACAAACATCCTTCTTTATCGTAGAGTAGTACTCAATTATGTATAAATACCACATGTTTTGTATCCATTCATCAGTTGATTGATATAAACTGCTTCCACCATTTAGCTATTGTTAGTCATGCTCTATAAACATGAGTAAATGCATGTATCACTGTAGTATGATGTTTTACTCTTTGGGGGGAAAAACCTAGAAAGGAAATAGCAGAATCAAATGGAATTATTATTTTTAGTTTTTTCAGTAATCTCCTTACTGATTTTCATAGTGGTTTTACTATTTTACATTCATGTTAGCTGTTCTAAATATATCACTAGGAGAGAAGTGATATGTCATTGTGGTTTTATTTTGTGTTTGTCTGATGATTAGTGCTGAACACTTTTCATGTGCTCATATGGTCTTTTGTATACCTACAGTTGTACATTGTTTATTCTGATCCTTTAACCAATTTTTAATTCAGATTATTTGCTTTTTTGGTATTGAGTTATTTGGTTGCCTTGTAGATTTTGGATATTAACACCTTACCAGATGTATGGTTTGCAAAACTTTTCTCCTATACTGTAGGTTGCATCATCACTCTCTTGTTTGTTTTCCTGTGCAGAAGCTTTTTAAATTTGGTGCAATCCCGCTTGTATATTTTTGTTGGTGCCATTACTACCTGTGCTTTTGCTGCTGTCATCTGCAAAATCACTGCTGAGACCAAAGTCATGGAGCTTTTCTCTAATATTTTCTTCCAATAGTTGTACAGTTATAGGCCTTTTATTTAAATCCATTTGAGGTGATTTTTTCATATAGTATAAGATAAAGGGCTAATTCTATTCTTTTCTGTTTAACTGTGTAGTTTCCCCAACATCATTGTTGAAGAGTCTTTCCTTTCCCAAGTGATTCCTCTACACCTTTTTCAAAAATCAATTACCAGGCTAGTGCATCTATAATCCCAGTAATGAATAGGCTGAGGCAGGAGAATCACTGAGTTAGAGTCCTACCTGGACTACACAGTTGAGTTCAAGGCCAGCCTGAACTAATAGTGAAATCCTGTCCCCTCAAAAAACAAAACAAAACACAACAAAAAAACAAGAAAAAAAATCAATTGACCATTATTCATGAATTTATTTCTTAACTTTCTTTTGTTCCATTGCTATATGTGACTATTTTATGTCAGTACCACAGTGGAGTTTTATTTTGTGGGTGTTGAGAAAGGGTCTCTGTATGTAGTCTAGACTGGGTGTGGACTCAATAGCCCAGGCTGACTTTGAATTCACAACAACCACTCTCTTAATTCTGTAATGCTGAGAGTGCAGGTGTGCACCACCACACATGACACCGTGCTAGTTTGATAACTAGATTTGTAGCATATTTTGAAGTCAGATACTATAATGCCTCCAGCTTTGGCTATTAGAGATCTTTTATGGTTCTGCATAAATTTTAGAATTATTTTTCCTTTTTCTTTGAAAGATGTCATTAGAAGTTTGATAGGAATTGTCTTTTACTGGTTTCTTCTGTCTAACCTCTTTTTGTTCTAGTATCCCAAACTCAGCTATGAGTTTAGTATTCTCTATCATTGAAATCATCTTATATATTTAGTTACTTTTTTTGGTTTGATTCAACGTCTCATGGTGTAGTTCAGGCTGGCCTCTGCATCTTGTGTGCCAGGAATGCAGGTATGTGCTATTGTGCCCAAACTTATAGTTTAAAATATGATGTATATGTTGGAAATTTATATCTCTAGTCTATATTGTTTCCCAGACTCCTTATATGTTTATCTAGGAGTGCACTTAATTCTAAGTTCTAAATTCTTAAATTTAACATTTTCAAAATACATTTGATCTTCCTTTTCCAAATTTGCTTAACTTTTCTAATTAGAGGTAGTGGCAATTTCATGCTTTCAATTGTTGGGAAATCTTAAACATTCTGGCCTCCTCTCTCTCAAATTTTCAACAGCTCTTGATAGCTCTTTTTTCAAAATATAATCCAGACTCCAGCCACTTTTCTCCACCACCACAGCTACCACACCACCCTTCTGGTCCAAGTCAACAGCTTCTCTGCAGTACACAATAACCTATTTTCTCTCATCTTACCCTATCTCACTATAACCTACTCTTTGCTCTTGACATACCAACTAGAATGATTTATTTACAATGTAGGTGACATATGCCATTGCTTTGCTAGAGGCCTGGAGGTGTCCTTACTCAAAATAAAACCTAAAGCTTGTGTAATGTAATTCCAGAGGATCTAGCCCCATTACTTTCCCAACCTCTTTTCTACTCCTCTCCTGCTTTTCTCTCTGGCCACTGCAGTGGACTGCTTGTTAGCCTTTGAAATTTCCAAGCATAACATGGCCTTTGATCCTTTGTTCTTGGGGCAACCTTTGCCTAGAATGCTATCCCTCACGGTATGCACAAGAATAACTCCCTCTTCTTGCCCATGTTTTTGGTTAAATGCTAAGAATTCAGTGGAGATCTAGTCTTGACTTCTTAAGTTAAGATTATTACTGCCTCCTGTTATTTCTCTAATCTGTTTCCTGCTCTGCTTTTTCTAGTTCTAGATCACTCATCAGACTCTTACTATGTAATGTACCTATTTATCACACCAATTATATTGTTTTATTACCCTTCTCTAAAGCAATTTCCATAAAACAGAGATTTTTATTCTGTCTGCTATAGTGTCTTAAGTACTGAGAATTATGATTAACACTGTAGACACTTAATATGCATTTGTTGAATGAATGGATACACAGAATCCGATTTAATGTTGCCATGTTTGATTCATTGTATTTATTTAATTCATTTTAGGATATGATTTACTAATGTTTTGCTTAGGATTTTTGCATTTATGTTAGTGAATCTGCTATCTTAATATTCTTTTTGTGATATATTTAGTCATAATTTAGTATTAGGATTATGCTAGATTTTTAAAAACAATCAACAACTTTGTACTATTTTCCTACTTTGGAAGAAAGAGAATTGAGAAAGAAAGAAAGAAAGAAAGAAAGAAAGAAAGAGTGGACAAGCAGGCAAGCGAGTATTTGCAAATGGGAAGGGGAGTAAGAGCTGGAAGGAGAAGGGAAGGAAGGGAGGGGGATTAGATTAAAAATAATTAAGATGCCTTATGCACATGTAAACTCCACTATATATATATATATATATATATATATATAAAATCATTACGTACTGCAAATGTGGACTAATAAAAAATATCATAGGAATGAATGGTCCATATCTTGAAGAATGAATTCTGCCATAACTCTGAGATTGGCTTACTTTTGCAGATTTGTTCTCTTTATTTTCACTTTTTTTTTTTTTGTCTAGCAGCTCTTTTCAACAATATTCTGATTTTAATGTTAGCATAGTATTTGCTCTTAGTTTAAAAATCTAAATACCAGAAGTTATATCTACTTTCTTATTCCTTGTATTGTGCATTTACTTGTCTTTTTGTTTTTCATCCCTGGGGCTTGAACCCAGGATATTCACAACCTAGCTCATCTCCAACCATTTTTATTCTTATTTTTTTAATTTTGAGATGGGGTCTCCCCGAGTTAGTAAATTTCCTGTGATGGGCTTGAATTTGTTATGATCATCCTGCTTCAGGTCCCAGAGTGCTGGCATTACAGGTATGTGCCACTCTGCCTGGATTTGTCCTTTAAAAAATAGACTCATAGTTTACCAGTCATATATTAGGATTCCAAAGCATAATGAAAGTTGTAATTCCTTATTTCTTCTGATTCTAGTTTGCTTGCATGCCTGAATAACATTTTTTTCAGGTGAAAATACTGCCAAAACCACAAAGTAAGTTGAATGCATAGCAAGTATTACATCATGAACTTTTAAAAAGTGAGCTCTCTTGTTATACATTTATTTTTAGTGTTGAGACTCTAAAAATTACCTTTTACAACAGCTTAGGCTTGACCTTGTTTGTGTGTACACACACATAAGAGAATGTGGAGGCCAAGGCCCTGAATAAGTGATTTCCCCAAAACAACACATTTTTTTCTTGAAGCTAATATAGAAAGAGGGGATTTGGTTTTTTAAAGTTGGAACTATTTTTTCCAATTAAGCATTGATCAAAATGTTACATAGATAAAATAATGATAGTGTGCCATGCAGCATTTTAACAGATGGTTGTTTTCTGACATAGTGTTTTAGAAAAATAACATGATGATATTCTGTATTTGCTACAATTGACAGACATTTTGCAAAATGTTAAGGCAGCTTATATTAAAGAAGACTGGAAAGCTGGGTCTGGAAATTCTGACTTTTAGCTGAAGTGCACCATTAAAATTCCTCAAAAGAAGTATTTTTTAAAAATTACTATTGGCTACATTAGCAATATGTGTGGATACTTTGGGTTGTCCCATTATTGAGGGGTGCTACTTGCATCTGGTGGATGGAGACCAAGGATGCTGCTAAAAATTCTACAGTGCACTAGGAAGTCACTCACAACAACAAAGACAAAAATATCTGTCCCAAATATCAATAGTGCTGAGTGTGAGAAAAATCTATCCTAGGGGATGCTTCTGATCTTGCCTGCCCTGTCTTTACAGTTGCTTGCAATCACTTCACAATGAACACCTTGTTAGGTAGGAATGCAACATTTTCCAAAGTGTGTACCATGAAACATGAGGCCTGACCAGGTATTTTGTGAGAAAATCATCAAAAGTGTTTGGAAAACAATGCATATTATATTGTTCTTTAACAAAGGCACAATGAAAACTAGCATATGAAAGCCTCAGAAAACTCCTGTGGTAAGAATTTACTTGCTTGCATCTAAATATTCTACCTTTATTATAGTGTGGAACATTTTTGACAAAGTCTTTATGAACAATTATAAGAAGAGGTTTCAAGAAATATAGTTACTATGTCTTAACCTTTCTCAAAGCCCTTTCACATTTGCTCTCACTAAATTCCATAAGATATAATTTTAAATTAACCTCATATTTTCAGATTTTTCCTGACAGTGTATTTTAAAATGAAACATAGTACTGCCAATGTTTTCTATGCACCTGGATTTTCTTTCAATTTATATATTTAATATTTTAGCATTTTACTTAATTTTCTTATTATAGCTTAATAACAGAAGAAAATCAACCTTTAAGTATCAATTGGACAGCTGGTGATTATTTCATTTTTGACAATGTGAAGCTTTATTTATTGAAATCCCTAATAATGAATATTTAGTTTCCTTTCTAAGATAGTTTTCAGAATACTCTAATGAAAAACTTTGTGTGTGTGTATATATATATATATGTATAAAAGTTTTTAGAAGTGGAATTATATTAATACATTATGAAAGTCATAGAGTTGGTGTGTGATATTGATGATGGATGCATATTTTAAGGCTTTGTTACTGAAAAATTACATTCTAGAAAGAGTATGTAACTTTACATTCTAAGAATACTATGTGCAAATGACATTATGTCTTATTCTTATACTATTTAAGTTCATGTCTTTGTTTTCAGTTCTCCTGCATTTTTAAGGCTCCAAACAATGTTTTCATGGCTTTCTTCTTCTCACAATTCTGCACCTGCCATTTCTTTGTTCACATTGACTCAATTCAGATTCATCTTTTTCTAAATTTCTTCATGTCAACACCAAATGTCCCATTTCTCAATTTAAATAGTTCTACACTACATGTAATTGCATCATATATGTACATCTTAGTTATTTAACCAGCTTGTAAACACCACTGAAGCCCAGTTCTGAACACCCACAATGTCTCACTCACTTTGGTTGACTCATGGGTGTGAGGATGAAGCAGACATAGTCTTTGCTCTTGATCACCATTGAATGAGCAGAGGACATAGAGAGGAAGATAGAGAATATTAAATACACTTGGAGATCAGGAGTACATTTTGGGTACTCGGAGAACAGTCGAGGATTTTGGGGAGCTAGAGAAGACTTCACAGAGCAGGAATCCTCTGAGAGTAGGTGCAGACAGAAAAGTCTGAGTATTGTCAACATCTGTGCATGTATGTCAGGAAACATGTATATTCATGTATGCATAACATGCCAGGGAATGATGGGAGAGAACACAAACTATATACATAGTAAAGCAGGAACAAGAATTGAGCTTTCAGAGACAGGAAGAGAGCATAGTGCTTGAAGGGCTGTATAAGTGTAGCTAGACATTTTAACTTCATCTTGATGGTATCTGGATTGTAGAAAGTGGACTGGCTGAGGCAAAGAATGCTACAAGGCTAACCTACACTCTCTTTGCATACCACAGTACAAAGCATGGAGCTAACCTCAAAACTATGTGTGTATAGTGCGTGCCCGTGTGTGTGTGTGTATTTCAGATGATCACTTTGTAATCGATTAATTAAGGACTGTTGGATCTGTCATTTAATTTACCTAGTATCTTAATTAATGGAACAATTATATTCATAATTATTGTTCTAGCATAGAATTTAAAATATTGGAGATAGGAATGAAGCATGAAGCACATTATTTAATAAAAATGTATCTGAAGTGCTAGGTAGACATAGTTTTTTTACTCCAAATTTGTCTGAGCATGTTTATGATGCATCTGTGCCTTGCCACTTGTATCTTGAATTTATTTAATGAGACTGTGATATGTAGGGCTGGTTTATTTGATCACTTGACTTTCCTTGGGGGACTTTTTACTTCATTATATGGGAGATTGGTGAATAATGTTAGGTAGACAGAAAAGATCTTTTTCAATAAAGTATATTTTTGTCAGAAAATGAAATATTTTTATTTAACAGAGAGAAAAGGCATTGTTTATGATATAATTTTGAGTTTTAGAAATGTAATTATAGCTTTTAATATAAAACTTTGGATTCTGAAAATTTAACAGTAATAACAACACACACCACTTAATTCTTTTGTTTGTATGGCAATTCAACTCCTACTCAATTTAAGAACTCATTGTTTAACGATGAGGCTTAAAGTCACTTTTTTTGCTACTTTAATCATATTTCAACTAATAAAAGACTTTGTTATTGATAGGGATGGCTAGTTTGTGCGAGTGTGTGTGTGTGTGTGTACACAAAGTTACGATGCTGATAGCAACTCTTCTGGCTAGCTTAACTTAGTTGTAGAATTATTTACTACATTTACCGAGTACTGAGAAGAAAACAATTGAATTCAAACCACTGTATTATAACTTCAAGAAAGTTGTACTGGCTTTCAAAGAGCTTTATAAAAAGCCTCAATCTTCCCATAGGTATCTGCTTCTTAATGTATAAACGGAGAAACAAGTTAAATTATTTTCTTGAAGCCAGAGGAACTGGGTACTGGGAAAAGGTAATATTTCTTAGAAAACCTAGGACTTTGTTTAGCCCACTGGTTCATACCTAGCCCCTCTTACTACAGTAAGAATGTGCCCATAGCACAGATGAGCTGTCTAAAGCAATCAGGTTGTTTTCAAAAGTCCTGTTCTCCGCTGATCAGTCTCAAGGCTTTCAGCAACCTGACATACTAATAAATTCTAAATGACCACTCCCTGCTTTGGGGACAAAGATTTTTGAAGTAGTTCTCATTTTTTGTCGGGGAAGGCAGTGGATGTCATCCCAAGGTTAACTATACTTATATACTTATAAACCAGGGACTGCTATCTGACATTAGCATAAAAAAGAAGGAAAACTTATGGTTATCCACTGGAATTTAAATTTCAGAGAGGTTCGCTGATTTATGTTTCCCTAGTGAACTAAGGTGGTAAATTAGAAGAGATTGATTTTCTGCTTATAAATAGGAATATTAATTTGTTGTTAAATCTTTGGGGAAAATAATTCTCACTGCATCTATTTTGGAATTTGTAGCATTTTATTTACCTTGTGTTCTTTGCCATCTCTAAGGACTCATGCAGAAAAATACTTCTTTTTCCTAAACATTTTAGAAATGTTGTTGTATATAGAGAAAAATGGAGAAAAGTGAACCATTTAATGCTTCAGTAACATTAATAATCATTACTAGCAGAGCCTAACCTGGCAACTCTGACAGTAACAGCCTTCAGCAAGAATCTATGTCTTGGATAAAATGTGCAAGTCTACTTCTCATACCCCCTAATGATCCTTGCATGACTAATACACAGTGACATTTAAGGAGCAGTCATCTAAAGCCGTTTATATTCATTTTGAAAATATTCATCTGTGGCATATTCACTAGCAAAAAAATGCACCTGAAAAATCATTAACCCCTTTCTCATTTGTGTTCTTAGAATGTTACATGGATTTGTGCTTTCTGATCACATTTTACTCACCTGACTAACACAAAACAAAATAATATAGATTGAGGAGTTTAAAATATAATTAAAGGCATCAGTAGAAATGCACTGTGCAAAGTGATGAGGAGTTTTTGGGAAGCATATACAATGTGGATTTCAGAATTTTTAAAAAATGTGAAGTAGTCTGAAGAAGACATTTAGAAAAGGGACTAGAATAATAATGTGGTGACAGCACGTTAGATGAAAGAAGTCTGTGCAGCTAACTGGATTGATGAATGATGCAAGTCCACACAGAATAATGGAAAATGTCCAGTGTTTGGGTGAGTTCAAATGGCAGCTACTAGTTTCATCATGATGATCTTCCAGTTTCCTTAACACAGTACATTTAAATGATATTTTGAATGAAATTGAACCATTGGACTTCACTGATAATAGTGATTCTCCTTTGCAAATTTCCAAGTCTGTGTACGGAGTAGATTGGTCTTTATATAAACATAATGTATGTGCATGCAGAATTCTTGTCTATCTCCCTGACTCTGTTTTTTTAAAATTTCATTGAGTTTATTGGTACTTTTTATACAGTACAGTTATACAGTACAGTTATATTCATTATTGGGATCTTGTGCCTTTACATGACAGATCTTGGTTCTCATTTTTTCCCCACACCCCTGCCCTCCCTTAATCACATCCACCCTCCCCTATTTGCAAAACTTTTTTTCCATTTCTTCCCTTTTTCATATATTTTCTTTTCCTCTACCCTTCCCAATTCCCCTAAAACATTAGCACTTTTCTTCCTATTTAACATTATCAGTTATACAATTTGGATCTTATTTATACTTTTACTTTTTCACACAAGAGAAACTATTCAGCATTTACACATGTGTGTCTTATTTATTTCACTTAAGAGTATGGCCTCAATCTGCAACCATTTTCCTATGGAAACTCTAGTTTCTCATTCTTTTTTTTTTTTTTTGGTACTGGGGATTGAACTCGGGTAAGGCAGGCCACCGAACCACTGAGCTAAATTTCTGGCCCTGGTTTCTCATTCTTTATTGCCAAGTAGTATTGCATTTTATAGAAAAACCACATCTTCTTTATCCAGTCTCCAACTGATGGGCAAAAGGGCTGTTTCCAAGTTTTCGCTATTACAAACTGTGATGCAATAAACATGGATGCACATATATCACTGTGAGATGATTCTTTAATTCTTTTGGAAAGATACCCAGCAGAGGGATGGCTGGGTCAAATGGAACCTCTAGTCCTAGTTCTTCGAGGTATCTCCATATTGATTTCCATAGTGGTTGCACCAGTCGGCACTCCCACCAAAAATAGAAAAGGGTTCCTTTCTCCACACAACCCCGCCAACATTTGTTATTGGTTGCTTTCTTGATAGCAGCCATTCTTTGTGGGGTGAGGTGGAATCTCAGTGTTGTTTTCATCTGCATCTCTCGAATGACCAGTGACGTGGAACATTTTTTCATATATTTACTTGCTGCTTTTACTTCTTTGTCTGAGAAATATCTGTTCATTCCTAATGCCCATTTTTTAATCCGGTCTTTATATTTGGGGGGCCTGTTTTTTTATTTCTTTATATATGCAAGATAATAGTCTTTTGTCTGAGGAGCAGCTGGTAAAAATGTTTTTACCACATTGTAGGTTGTCTCTTAGCTGTGTTGGTGGTTTCTTTTGCAGCACAGAAGCTTTTTAATAAGATGAGATCCCAGTTGATGCTTTGTGCTACTTCCCGTGCTACTGAGGATCTGTTCATAAAGTATTTTCCTATGCCACTGTCTTCGAGAGTTCTGCCTAACTTACCTTTCAGCAAGTTTAGTGCTTCTGTTTTAATATTTAGATCTTTGATCCACTTGGATATCTGTTTATGGCATGGTGAAAGGTGTAGTTTTAATCTTTGGCAGGTTGAAATCCAGTTTTTCTAACACCATTTATTAAAGAAGCTATCTTTCCTCCAGTGAAGATGTTTGGCTCCTTTGTCAAAGATGAGATAGCAGAGTACATGTGGAGTTGTTTTTGTGTCTTCCAATCCATTCCATTGTTCCTCAGGTCTGTTTCTTTGCCAGTACCTGCTGTTTTTATCACAGTGGCTTTGTAACATAGTTTCAAATTGGGAATTGTGATATCCCCTGCCATGTTTCTGTTCCCTAGAATTGATTTTGCTATTCTAGTTATTTTTGGATTATTTTCACTAGTTTTGCGAAATATACTGTTAGAATTTCAATTGGGATTGCATCGAATTTGTATAGCAGTTTTGGTAGTATGACCATTTTCACTATGTTGATTCTTCCTACCAAGGAGCAGGGGATATCTTTCCATTTTCTGACATTCTCTTCAATTTCGTTTTTCAGAGTGCTGTGGTTTTCAGTGTAGAGTTCTTTTGCTTCTTTTGTAAATTTGATTCCTAGATCCTTCATTTTTTGGATGGTATTGTGAAGGAATTCTTTCCCTAATTTCACTCTCAGTGAGTCTGTTATTTGTGTACAAGAAGGGTACAGATTTTTTATTGTTTACCTTGTATCCAGCTACTCTGCTGAAAGTGTCAATTAAGAATAGAAGTCTTTTGGCAGAGCTTTTTGGATCTTCTATGTAGAAAATCATATTGTCAGTAAATAATGACAGTTTAAATTCTTTCTTTCCTATATTTATTGTTGTAATTTCTTTCTCATGTCTAATTGCTGTGGCTAATATTTCAATAACTATATTGATAATGGACAACTTTGTCTTGTTCCTGATTTTAGTGTGAATGTTTTCAATTTTTGGCCATTTAATATTACGTTAGCTGTTGGTTTTTCATAGATAGGCTTTATTAAGTTGAGATAAAGACCATCTATTCCAATTTTCTGTAGAGATTTTATCATGAAGGGGTGTTGAATTTTGTTGAATGCTTTTTCTGCATCTATTGAGATGATCATATGGTTTTTGTCTTTGACTCTATTAATATAGTGTATTACATTTATTGATTTATGTATGTTGAGCCATCCTTGCATCACTGGGATAAATCCAACTTGGTCAGTGTATAATCTTCTTTTTTGTTTGTTTGTTTGTTTACTTTTTGAAACAGGGTCTCACTATGTAGTTGAGACTGACTTGGAATTCACTATGTAGCCTAGGCTGGTCTCAAACTAACAGTGATCCTCCTGCCTCAGCCTACTGAGTGCTGGGATTACAGGCATGCGCCACCATGCCTGGCATGCATGATCTTCTTGATGACCCTCTATTCTGTTTGCCAGTGTCTTATTGAGGATTTCTGCATCTATCTGCATTAAGGGGATTGGTCTCTAGTTCTCTTTTTTGGTTGAATCTTTCCCTGGTTTTGGAATCAAAGTAACACTTGCTTCCAGGAATGAATTTGGAAGTATTGCTTCCCTTTCAATTTCATTGAAAATTTAAAGAGTAGTGGCAATAGTTCTTCTCTAAATATTTTGTAGAATTTAGCGGTGAAGCTATCAAGACCTGGACATTTCTTCAATGGGAAACGTTTAATTACGTTTTCAATTTCATTGATTGTACTTGGGGTGTTTTGATTTGTTCTATCTTCTTTGTTCAACATTGGTAATTCATAAGATTCAAGAAATATGTCCATTTCTTCTGTGTTTTCCATTTTATTAGAATACACATTCTTGAAGTAGATATTGATGAACCTCTGGTTTTCTGGTGGGTCTGTTGCAACTTCACTTTTTCATTCCTAATTGCATGGAATTGATTCTTTTCTTTCCTTTTTTTTAATCAATTTTATTTATTCTTTTGAAAAACCAACTCTCCAAATCATTTTTTTTGTTTGTTTTATTCTTAGTTTCCATTGCATTGATTTCTGCTCTGATCTTTATAATTTCCTCCCTTGTATGAGCTTTGGATTTTTCTTGCTTTTCTTTTTGTAGGAGCCAAAGATTCATCATTAGGTTGTTTTTTCAAGCTTGCCCTATTTTCCTAGTGTAGGCATTCACTGCTATGAATTTTCCACATAGAACTGCTTTCTTTGTATCCCATAGATTCCTGTATCTTGTATTAGCATTGTCATTTATTTGTAAAAATCTGACTAACTTATTCTTTAATTTCCTCTGTGACATATTGATTATTCAGGAGAGTGTTGTTCAATTTCCATGTGTTTGTGAAGTTTCTACAGTTTCTTATGCTATTGATCTGCAGCTTAATTGCATTATGGTCTGAAAATATACATGGGATAACTTTGATTCCTTTGCATTTAATTAAACATGTTCTATGACCTAGTATGTGGTCTGTTTTGGTGAATGACCCATGTGCAGCCAAAAAGAATGTATATTCTGATTTTGTGGTGTGGAACACTCTGTAGAGGTCTATTAAGTCCATTTAATCACAAGGTTGGTTCAGTTCTAGTATTTCATTGTTGGTTTTTTGACTAGATGATCTGTCTGTTTGTGATAGTGGTGTATTTAGGTTCCCTACTACAATTTTATTAGTGCTTATTTGTTTTTCAATTGTGTTAGTGCTCAATATTTGTTTTATATAGTTATGGGTATTAATATTTGATGTGTATATGTTTATGATTGTCATCTCTTCCTCTTGAATTTTTCCCTTTACAAGGATGTAATGGCCTTCTTCGTCTCTCTTAATCAGTTTTGGTTTGAAATTTACCTTGACTGTGAATAAGATAGCTACCCCTGCTTTTTTCTGAGCTCCTGTCACATGGAGAACTGTTTTCCACCCTTTCACTTTCAGTCTATGGGCTTCTTTTTGAACTAGGTGTGTTTCTTGTATACAACATATGTTGGAATTTGCTTCTTAATCCATTCTGCCAGTCTATTTCTCTTGATTGGAGAATTGAGGCCATTGACATTGTTAGTTATAACTGTTATGTACTGACTTATTATTGTCATGTTATTGTCCTGTTATTGTCTCTTTTTAATTTTCCCCCTCTCCCATTAGTTTCTTCCCTTGCCTAAATGATTTGCTCATGGGCCACATGGTATTGTGACTTTCATTGTCTTTTTCTAGGATATTATTTAGAATTGCTTGTAATGCTGGTTTGGTATTCATGAAGTTTCTCAGGTGTTCTTTGTCATGGAAGTATCTTATTTACCCATCCTCATTAGCACGAGAACTAGCACAAAGAATCAACAACTAGGATATCATTTTATTAAAAAGCTTCTGTGCTGCAAAAGAAACCACCAACAGAACTAAGAGACAACCTACAATGTGGGAAAATTTTTACCAGCTGCTCCTCAGACAAAAGACTATTATCTTGCATATATAAAGAAATAAAAAAAAACAGGCCCCCCCAAATATAAAGACCGGATTCAAAAATGGGCATTGGGAATGATCAGATATTTCTGAGACAAAGAAGTAAAAGCAGCAAGTAAATATATGAAAAAATGTTCCACGTCACTGGTCATTCGAGAGATGCAGATGAAAACAACACTGAGATTCCACCTCACCCCACAAAAAATGGCTGCTCTCAATAAAGCAACCAATAACAAATGTTGGCGGGGTTGTGTGGAGAAAGGAACCCTTTTCTATTTTTGGTGGGAGTGCCGACTGGTGCAACCACTATGGAAATCAATATGGAGATACCTCAAAGAACTAGGATTAGAGGTTCCATTTGACCCAGCCATCCCTCTGCTGGGTATCTTTCCAAAAGAATTAAAGAATCATCTCACAGTGATATATGTGCATCCATGTTTATTGCATCACAGTTTGTAATAGCGAAAACTTGGAAACAGCCCTTTTGCCCACCAGTTGGAAACTGGATAAAGATGTGGGAATACTTCTTAGCCATAAAGAATGAGAAATTAGAGTAATTCATAGGAAAATGGATATATATGGAGGATATACTCCTAAGTGAAATAAATAAGTCACACATGTGCAAATGCTGAATAGTTTCTCTGGTGTAAAAACCTAAAAGTATAAATAAGATCCAAATGGTATAATTGATAATGTGAAATAGGAAGCAAAGCACTACACGTGTAGGGGAAGTGGGACGGATAGGGGAAAGGAAATAAAGGAAAAGAAAAACATGAGAAAATGAAAAAATGAAAACATAGTTTTGTAAATAGGGGGTGGAGGGGGTGAAGGGCAGGTAGGGGTATGGGGAAAAAATGAGAAACAAGATTTGTCATGTAAAGGAAGAAAATCCCAATGATGAATATAACTGTACCTAAAAAATTCCAATAAACTCAATGAGGAAAAAATAAAAATTATATATTAAAAATAAGGAAAAGAAAGAAAAAAATTTGAAGCCCCTCTTTCAGGGTATATCTCTACTTCTGGTATATCTCAGACAATGTGGGCAGCAACGTGTAGAACTAAGACAATTAGTCACAGCTAGCCAACTGTAGACCCCTGAGATTCGGGCTGAATTCTGGCTGCAAAGCCCAAGCTGAGCTCCTTGATCTCTTGCAGAGTTGAACTCTGCAAGGTTCTTCTGCATGTTCCAGCTGCCTTTCCCCTGAAGTTAGTCCAAATTCTGATTGAAGGTGGTGATGCCTCCAACTTACCAACTACAGAGGTCTTGTGTGCCTTTATTGGAGTTGTTCACCTCCATTTTATCTTCTGGAGCTCAGTAAAATGATCTTTGTGCCTCTTTAGTGTGGATCCAGGTAGGGGCACAACCAGGAGGCCCAAGAGCACAGGTTGCAGGTGTGCTGCAAGGTGCCAACACGCCTGGGCAGTCCTCACCAGTCTGCTCCAATGAAGGCCAAGTGTGCTGGAGGTGGGGGAGCGGCAAGCTCCCCACGTGGCTGTGTGGTCCTCACAGGTCTGCTCTGATGAAGGCTTGGTTCCTCCTTGATTCTAAGTCTCCATTATGAATTCTAGAACTGCAGGGGTTAGGGATAAATGTTATATAGCTTTGTCTTTACATCATGACAGAAACTTTCTCAATTTCCCCATAAGATCTGATAAACTTCCTTTTTATGAAAAGAAAGCTCATTATTATTTTTAAAAAAAAACCCACACCATACCTTTTTTGGTGAGTTAATCGATACAATGTTCTTTAATATATTTAGAACTTCCTTTTTATGAAAAGAAAGCTCATTATTATTTTAAAAAAAAAAACCCACACCATACCTTTTTTGGTGAGTTAATCGATACAATGTTCTTTAATATATTTACTTTAATTCTGTAATTTCTATTTCTTGGTTCTCAGCATATTTAGTTACCTATTCAAATACTCCTTTCATGTAATGTTTCTATTCCAATATGCATTTCAATTTTTGAACTGAAGTCTCATTATTTTAGTATATGTTTATCTCCTGTACTTGTCCTTGATTTTCTTAATCTCTGTGCTTTGCGCTATGCTTGTGGCAGCTTAGAAAATCAGCATGCTTTGTTGAGCATATTTCTACTGCTGACCTCTTGCCTCCAGTTGGGACTGGATTGAAAGCAACTACTGCATGAAACTGTAACCTGCCCATACTATAATCGCACCAGAAACTTATTTCTCCCACCAGGTTTCCAAAGGCTTGCTCCGCTCTGTTCCATTTATAATATGACAAAATCTATAAAGGAAGTTTAAGTGCCAGATGACCAGAGAGATACTATTTTATGGTACCAGCACCAGGCCTTGTAGAAATGTGATATTCTGCAGACACATTTAGGACCAATTGAAATGTTAAGGAAGATTTATAAAATGTTGAAAGGTATTCTCTTCTTTTATTATATATCTTAGTGTCTACATATGTGTACTTTCAAAATAGATCTTTAAATATCCATTTTTCATTTTCTTTTAAAATATGTCCTGGTATTAATCACTAGGTCTATCTGAAAGAATATGAAAGGACATTCTGCATTTTAATGGAATTTTTTCAGACTTTGAAACAATAAATGACAATGAGTTATTCTTGTATAGTGTTGTATTTAGGGTGATAGCTGCAGGGGGGTGATCAATAATTATGGTCAAGTAATCAAGAGTCAGGAAAGATTGGAAGACAGAACATACTGGATATAAGTAAGTTTCTAAAAGTTTTTTATAACTTATGATTTAAACAACTGAAGGCAGGTGTATGAGAATGAGTGAAAGCAAGAAAGAATGAGCACATGTGCTGGATGACAAAATATAGAATATTTATTGAAATCTGAAATAAACCTTTGAAAATGAAGAAAGCAGAAGACATGAGAGCAAATCTGAAAAGTAATCTAAAGTGCAATTGTTAAAATCAAGAATTTGGTGCTGTGAATAGACACAGAAAGATGCAGCTGGAAAGGGCAAACAAATGAAGAGGAAGAAGAATTAGTCACAGATGTGAGTACTTAGGGAATTCAATACTTGTTGATTTGCAAATGATGATGGATTCACAGGTTGAGCAATCATATGAGGGCTCAGAATCACAGAAGAAGAAAGAGAGCTGATTCTAGGACAGTGGTTCTACATTTTGGTTGCACATTGAGATCACCTACTATATTAGCTTTCCCATCCCTGAGACGCAACACCTGATATCCACAATTTGAAGAAGAGATCTAATTTGGCTTATGATTTTGGGGGATTCAGTCCACAGTAGATGGCTTCAAGGCAGAAACATCATGTTGGAAGTATATGGTGGAGCAAAAAAAGCTTAATTTAGAGCCGAGTAACTGTGCCAGAGAGCATCCTGTGAGGGATCATATTTACTACCTGAGGCTATGTCTCCATGACTAACTCAGGCACACCTAGAAGTGAGCGCTGGCAATTTGCTAGGCATTTCTCATTCCAGTGAAGTTGATAATATCAGGATTAATGGTTTCATCTGGGTAGCTCTATACAGTACTAATGCCTGGGTCCCAGGGTCAGTTGCTCTAATTTAATTATTTTGGTATGTGGATAGTGTTCTGGGTTTCAAAAGCTCTCCAGCTCATTGTAATATGCAGCCATGATTGAACATCACTACACTAGAAATGTAGGTCAATAATGTTTTAGAAAAACAAATCTGAAGTATGTAGTTTGAATTCTGTACCTTGTCAAGGGCCAAGTCATACTTAAGTGAAAAAAATGTAAGAATTTTTTAAAAAGTAAAAAAGTAAGAAAGAAGAAAATTAGGATTAGGAGCCACTTAGAATTGGAATGGCAGATGATATCCTTTTTATAGGTAAATGACAAGAAGAAAGAAGAATAAAATACAAAAATAAAAGGGGGGAAATGTGGAGCTGTAAGCAGAATCATCATGAAATCTCAGATAAGGCTTCATTTGGCAAGTTTTTACTTAGTACCTAGTAGACCTTACCACTAAGCATACTATTATGGATGTAGCAGTAAATGGTAAAGTCATAGTAGCTGATCTCACAAGCTATAATTTAGATACTTTAATTCTGTAATTTCTATTTCTTGGTTCTCAGCATATTTAGTTACCTATTCAAATACTCCTTTCATGTAATGTTTCTATTCCAATATGCATTTCAATTTTTGAACTGAAGTCTCATTATTTTAGTATATGTTTATCTCCTGTACTTGTCCTTGATTTTCTTAATCTCTGTGCTTTGCGCTATGCTTGTGGCAGCTTAGAAAATCAGCATGCTTTGTTGAGCATATTTCTACTGCTGACCTCTTGCCTCCAGTTGGGACTGGATTGAAAGCAACTACTGCATGAAACTGTAACCTGCCCATACTATAATCGCACCAGAAACTTATTTCTCCCACCAGGTTTCCAAAGGCTTGCTCCGCTCTGTTCCATTTATAATATGACAAAATCTATAAAGGAAGTTTAAGTGCCAGATGACCAGAGAGATACTATTTTATGGTACCAGCACCAGGCCTTGTAGAAATGTGATATTCTGCAGACACATTTAGGACCAATTGAAATGTTAAGGAAGATTTATAAAATGTTGAAAGGTATTCTCTTCTTTTATTATATATCTTAGTGTCTACATATGTGTACTTTCAAAATAGATCTTTAAATATCCATTTTTCATTTTCTTTTAAAATATGTCCTGGTATTAATCACTAGGTCTATCTGAAAGAATATGAAAGGACATTCTGCATTTTAATGGAATTTTTTCAGACTTTGAAACAATAAATGACAATGAGTTATTCTTGTATAGTGTTGTATTTAGGGTGATAGCTGCAGGGGGGTGATCAATAATTATGGTCAAGTAATCAAGAGTCAGGAAAGATTGGAAGACAGAACATACTGGATATAAGTAAGTTTCTAAAAGTTTTTTATAACTTATGATTTAAACAACTGAAGGCAGGTGTATGAGAATGAGTGAAAGCAAGAAAGAATGAGCACATGTGCTGGATGACAAAATATAGAATATTTATTGAAATCTGAAATAAACCTTTGAAAATGAAGAAAGCAGAAGACATGAGAGCAAATCTGAAAAGTAATCTAAAGTGCAATTGTTAAAATCAAGAATTTGGTGCTGTGAATAGACACAGAAAGATGCAGCTGGAAAGGGCAAACAAATGAAGAGGAAGAAGAATTAGTCACAGATGTGAGTACTTAGGGAATTCAATACTTGTTGATTTGCAAATGATGATGGATTCACAGGTTGAGCAATCATATGAGGGCTCAGAATCACAGAAGAAGAAAGAGAGCTGATTCTAGGACAGTGGTTCTACATTTTGGTTGCACATTGAGATCACCTACTATATTAGCTTTCCCATCCCTGAGACGCAACACCTGATATCCACAATTTGAAGAAGAGATCTAATTTGGCTTATGATTTTGGGGGATTCAGTCCACAGTAGATGGCTTCAAGGCAGAAACATCATGTTGGAAGTATATGGTGGAGCAAAAAAAGCTTAATTTAGAGCAGAGTAACTGTGCCAGAGAGCATCCTGTGAGGGATCATATTTACTACCTGAGGCTATGTCTCCATGACTAACTCAGGCACACCTAGAAGTGAGCGCTGGCAATTTGCTAGGCATTTCTCATTCCAGTGAAGTTGATAATATCAGGATTAATGGTTTCATCTGGGTAGCTCTATACAGTACTAATGCCTGGGTCCCAGGGTCAGTTGCTCTAATTTAATTATTTTGGTATGTGGATAGTGTTCTGGGTTTCAAAAGCTCTCCAGCTCATTGTAATATGCAGCCATGATTGAACATCACTACACTAGAAATGTAGGTCAATAATGTTTTAGAAAAACAAATCTGAAGTATGTAGTTTGAATTCTGTACCTTGTCAAGGGCCAAGTCATACTTAAGTGAAAAAAATGTAAGAATTTTTTAAAAAGTAAAAAAGTAAGAAAGAAGAAAATTAGGATTAGGAGCCACTTAGAATTGGAATGGCAGATGATATCCTTTTTATAGGTAAATGACAAGAAGAAAGAAGAATAAAATACAAAAATAAAAGGGGGGAAATGTGGAGCTGTAAGCAGAATCATCATGAAATCTCAGATAAGGCTTCATTTGGCAAGTTTTTACTTAGTACCTAGTAGACCTTACCACTAAGCATACTATTATGGATGTAGCAGTAAATGGTAAAGTCATAGTAGCTGATCTCACAAGCTATAATTTAGTGAAACAGAAAGAGAAAAGGAGGAGAGAAGAGATTTTTAAAAAATTGTGGATGTGGTAAATGTTATTTAGAATGTAAAGGAGTAAAATAGATTTTAAAAAGATTTTTAGAGAGAATTGTATGCCAAAGAAATCACAGCCTGAACTGAACATGTTCATGACTCTTTGGGTTCACAAATATCTCAAAGTAGCAAGAAAGCTCAGTGCTCAAAATTCTGTGGGGGCATTTTCTGCAAAGACCATTTTAGGAGAAGACACTGCTCCTAGACAAAGACTATTCTCACTGGGCATTCAGACACCATGGTGCAGCTTTAATCCCAGGCACTCAGGAGGCTGAGGTGGGTTACCACAAGTTGGTGGTTACCAGTTGGGCAATTTACCAAGACCACATCTAAAAAAAAAAAAAAAAAGAAAGAAAGAAAAGCAAAACCTAAATAAAAAAAAATTCTCCATTTGGAAGTGGGATTTCATAACCTAAAAATAAAAAAATTCTCCATTTGGAAGTGGGATTTCATAATTACTCAGAGTAATAACTACTTTGTCTCCCCCTTCTAGTCTTTATTCTGAGTGTTCCTTGCAGTCATCCTAACCCAGTTCAATTTTCTCTGGGAGGTATATGGTAATGATTAGTATTTTCTTGATATTATACGTTCTGCTTTGTATCTAGATATTCCCACAAAGCCTCATGTAGATAAGGTGGGACCTTTGTTGTCATCTGCTGCTTGGACTGCGGAATTCCGTTTGGGAGCTCAGAATGGGAGGGTAAGGTGCGGATTTGCCAAGCAAACTCCGGGGAGGTTTCTGGAAGGCTTCCGCGTTATTCAGGAAATGCACAGGCTTATATAGGAACAACCAAGGGGAAGGAGCATGGGAAGAGCATTTAACATTTGCCAATATCTTACTGGAGGCATGGTGAGTGATTTTTCTTGGGCGAGGCGAAGGAGTCACGGACTGGGGGCGGAGGTGTAGCCTGTTGGACCCAGCATCTATGCACTTAGGCTAGTTAGCTCAGCCTTAGCAAGGTCTCCACGTTAGCTCAGGAGACAGGAGTGAAGCACACCTGACCCAGCCAGGCTTGAACTTCTCCCACAGACCTTCTTTTTGAGAAGTAGTTGAATCTGGAATGTATGATGCTGGGGTTAAGGGCGTATGATTACTAAGTGAGTGAGTGATTAGTTTGGCACTGCCCTAATCCCTGTAGTATGAATAAGATAAAAATGGCAGAAAGATACCATTAAA
Organism: Fukomys damarensis; assembly: GCF_012274545.1. Lineage (NCBI taxonomy): Eukaryota > Metazoa > Chordata > Mammalia > Rodentia > Bathyergidae > Fukomys > Fukomys damarensis. Next base: position 79,294,781 of record NW_022900926.1, on the reverse strand, counting down.
CTCTCTTGTTGCCTTTGCTACCTTGTGCGCACCATGTTGTTTCTCCTCTGTGATGCTTGTTTGCCATCCCGGCCTCAGAGCCAGCCAATTATGGACTGAAAACTCTACAAAGTATAAGCTGACTATATCTCTTCCACTCCAACTTTGGGTGTTGGATATTTTGCCTGAGCCATGAGAGAAAAGTACCTAACACATAATACTTTTTGTATTAAGAGAAGCCACATTCATGGCAGAGCCTATTACATATCAGAAGATCCTAGGCTTTGAGCTTGTTACCAGGGCCATATCCAAGTCGGGCAGCCTCCATGGAATGATGGTAAATATTGGAACTCTGGGAAAGATGTTGAATAGAATGTTTGACGATGATAAGGGAAGTCTGTGGTAGTCATTGATACCAAATGCCAAGTATGTTTCATTCTCCTTAGTCACTCACATTTGATGACTTTTTGATATGGCAGTATTACCTAGTCTATCTTGCCTGATTTTAGATGCTATTGCAGAGAACTAGTGAGAGATATTGGTGGCCATAAATAGGGCAAGAGCAGTAAAAATAGAGGAAAAAATCTAATTCAAGATATAGGTTATGAATAAATAATAGAGGAATTGCCTAATGCTTGGATGTTTAGAGGGAAGGAAAAAAGAATCAGGTTTCATGGAACTGTGTATTGAGATTGGAAAGAATGAAGGAAGAGGGACCAAAAATGTTTAACTTTGGTTATACTGACATTGGGATGTATATGAAATGGCCAACTAAAGTTGTTAATGGTAGTTGGATATGTGAGTTTGCATTCATAGTTAAGATTCTTGAAAGCAACATAAGTTTGTTAGAGACAAACAGGTAAGATTTATTTTCAGTCAGAATGTATACCATCCTTAAAGGAAGCTAGATGAGGACTAAGCACTAAGAATGATCAATATATGTAGGCTTTGTTTGGGAGGGAAAGTGCCCATAAAGGAGACTTACAAGAAAAGAAAAGACTAGTGGAAGGAAAAACTCAGTGTAGAGTCTTGTATTCAGTGGAGGAATAAAGTAGTTAACCTGATTAATGCTTGTGAGAGGTTGAGAATAGCGTTTATCATGACGAGTGGGAAAAGAAAGTAGACTCAAGTGAGTTGTAGAGAAAGGAGGAGGAGAAAATGTGTAGGCAGCACTAGCAATGCCTCTTCGGAAGAATTTGGCTATCAAGGCATGAACAGAAAATTTGAGGGTTAAAGGCTTTAAAAAAAAAATCTATGATAACTGCTGTGTGTTTGTATAAAAATAGCTAATTCCGTAGAAAGGAGAAAACTGCTGATGCAGAAGTAAGAGGAATTGACTGATGCATGCAGTGTGATTGAAATATACAGTGAATGTTGAAATTTTAAAAATTATTACAATACAAAACATTGCCATTAATCACTCTCAAAATATTTCTTCAAGCTCTGAACACACTGGCAACCATCATTTTTGCCACTTTCTGAAGCTGCTCTGGAAGTTCTCTTTCATGAGTGTCTTTCAGAGGTGTTGTCCCTGCATGCCCACCAAAAAGGAAGGGAGGCTCATAAAAGCATTTGGCATATCCTCATCCACCTTATTCACCAGAGGTGGCACTGTGTGACTTCTGACTCTTCCGCAAAGTCAAAATGAACATAAAAGGAAATATTTTGAATCACGTCATGACACTGAGATAGCTATGACAGTGCGACACATTAAGAAGACTTCCACAGCTGCTTTAGAAAGTGGCAAGTTGGAAGCCAGGGGTAGTATTTTGAGGGGGATTCATTGCAATGTATCCCTTACTATAAATTTTTTTTTAAATGAAGCATTCACCCTAGTCTTCAAGCAAACCTTTTAGTAAAGGTGAGAGATAAGGTTGAGAAGGTGAGAGAAAAGGTTGGAAATCTGAGCACATAGAAAGGATGAGATTTCTGCCTGGTGTGGTGGTGCATGCCTGTAATCCCAGCACTCAGGAGGCTGAGGCAGGAGGATTGCTGTGAGTTCAAGACCAGCCTGGGTTACATAGTGATTTCCAGGTCAGTCTCAACTACATAGTGAGACCCTGTCTCAACCCCCCCCAAAAAAAGAAAGAAAGAAAGGATTAGATTTCTTTTTTTTTCTCTCATTAAGTTTATTGGTACATTTTAGGTATACAGTACAGTTACATTCATTGTTGGGACATTGTACCTCTACATTACAGGTCTTGGTTCTCATTTTTTCCCCTTGAAGAATTAGATTTCAATAGAAGTGAAAAAGGGGAAAAATGGGTACAGATGCTGGTAGGTTTATAAGTTTAGGACCGAGAATATAAAACAGATCATTGACTTTCTTATTTTCAGAGCAATGATGTGAGACTTTTATTCTAGACTGAGGTTAAAGCATGTATAAAACAATTCTTGGTGAGCTGGAAAGTAATACTGCTTGGAAGACAAAGACTTGCCCATCAGTAGTGAGCATCTACTTGGGGTTTGTAGTTATGAGTTGAACATGAAGTCAGTCAGGTGGGTTGAATCATTTTTCTTTAGGAATGTTCAACTGCTAAAGCATAGGCATGGATATGCCATTTCATCTGCGAGATTGGTGGACGGAGAAGGGTGTAAGGGAAGTGAGGGTATTTGTAGGGCAGTGAATAAAATATTAGCCTTGTATATATGAGCTGGATGAGGAAGGAAGTACAGAAGGGAACTGACAGAAGGTGAAGAAAGAAAAAGGGTTACTCGATGTGAGTTTTCACCATGACTGGGGGAATAGGTTAGTGGGAGCACTTGAGAGACTGAACTACCGGAATGAAATGTTTGAAACTGAGTTTCAGAAATATTGTAGCTTCTGTTGGTAACACATGCGACAGGGAAGTGGGTGGCTGAGGTGGAGAGCAGATGTCTGGAGATGAAGTTGAAGAGTGAGTAGCTGTAGGACATCAAGTGGTGGCTGATGCTACTGAAAATGAAGATAGGGGTTGTTGTCTGGGGCAAATTGTGAGCCAGCAGTTAAATATTCAACAAGTGATTTCAAATAAGCAGGTGTTTCACACATGGATGCATCCAGTCTAGCAATAGGGAGATGCATCTGATTGTACATGTTTGCAGTACACAATGATTAAATTCATCAGAGGGAGTTGATGCATGTACACAGATTTTTTTTCAACAGGGGTTCAAACTCAGGACCTTACACTTGCAAGGCAAGTGCAGTGCCAATAAGTTAAATCCCCACCCCAGAACATCTTAATTCAAGCATGACATAGGTGATTGGTAACAAAAACAGCAGCCATGTATTCTGCTTCAAGGCCAGGAAGGGTGGGAATAACAAGACAAAAGAGCTTTTTCCTCAAAGGGATTCCAGGGTGGGGGATACCTAGACTCATTTTAAAACTTTCCAAGAATAAGGCAAGGAGAATTTGCTGATTCTAGGGTGGATCTCCAGAAGGCATAGTGGTAGTGCTTGGGGAGCTAAGGAGAGCAGTAGCAGGGAGCTGGGTCAGTGCAGACACTTCGCAGGGGATAAAGCACATGATGATGCATAACAGTGAGAAAAATCTAGGAGCACAGGCATTGGACTAGAGTCTTTTTCAGGGGTCATCTATTATATATGCACTCTGGTTCTGTGTTTGCCTTTTTCATCACTTTTGTGACCTTAATTTGTCATCATCACTGTTGTATCTTCTTTTGTTTTAGGAAGAGGAATGTGTCCATATGGCATTTCTTACCCACACTAGATGTCACTGTTGCTTGCCTCCTAATTTCAGTCCTATAGCATATTCAGTGTGATTGTTCAGTGTGGCAGTGATCACCCCGGGCCACCCTTTGCCTTACCCACACAAAGACACACACATAAGATTTAATGAGACTAGTGCTTATAAAACCACTGAAGTGTTAAATAGCTTAGGGTTAAACAGATCTTCTTGTGTATGTATTCTGGAAAGCTGATTATTTAGTTTTTCTTTCTTTCTTTCTTTCTTTCTTTCTTTCTTTCTTTCTTTCTTTCTTTCTTTCTTTCTTTCTTTCTTTCTTTCTTTCTTTCTTTCTGCTTTTAGGAATTAAAAGACTAAGAACTCAGACTGGAATTCTTTGCAGAAAACACACACACATCTACTTTCTCCTGTGAAAATATGGCACTTAAAATATTTTACACTTAAATTCCAACTTGGTTAATGAACTGCCTCCTCAACCTCTGTTGTGGAGAGATGGAAGCATCACTTAGTTGCCTCCAGCATCGTGACGTGATGATGAGTGAATTTCCTGGCCTGAGACAGGGTGTGGTGTTATAACTGAGGTTTTCTTTTATGGTCTTATCTATTCTTTTATGGCCATATTGTGGGTGATACCTTAGCTCCTGAAGCTTAAGAGACCCTGCCAAAAAAGGAGAGGCCATGCCATTATCTGGGAAATTAGCAGAGATTATAAATATTCAGTTCCTTTAATTCAAATAAGCAGAAGTTGCTTGTGACTATTAAGTCCCTTTTCTTCCTTGAAGAATCCTATTCAGTAAAGGAAAAGAACTTTCAGAAAAAGAGGCTTAGGGGTGGGTAGTAGAAACGCTTATCTTTTTTGGATTTAAAAAAAATGATCCATCATTCATTCAGCCCACCAGTCAGGTCACAAATATTGCATGACCACCATGTGTTAAGGTGTATTGCTTATAAAACAATGTGTATCGTTTGAGGTACTGGGGACATACTGATAAACAAAGCACAACTATCTCTGCTTGCTTTGAGCCTTCTTCCACTGCAGAGATGTGAAAGACAAGATTATGCATTCTCAGAAAACAGCCCTGCAGAAAATCAAGCTGGGCTACAATACAGAGAGGACTTGGCTGGAGCCTAGCTGATAGGATGTAACAGAGAGATGGTCTGGGGGAAGAAGATGGTCTGTGCACAGGGAAATGGACATGGAGCTCCCATGTCAGAAAGTCCTTGGCTTGTACACAAAAAGCAGAGTGCCAGACAGGCAGGCACACAAGCACGAGCTTGTCTGAAGAGAGTATGTGGGACTTTATTGTTCACATGTTTGGAGCGTACAGTTTATTCACAGTATAGTGGTAGATTCTAAAATTTTGAGGAGCAATGAGGTGATTTGATTTATGTTTTAAACAGGTCTAAAGAAAAAGAACAAAGGAAAAGAAAAGAAAAAAAGAACAGAACAGAACAGAAGAGAGAGCCAGATTGCAGGCCAGGGAGTTCTATTAGAAAGCACTGGCAGTGTTGGGGACCAACATGGGATTGGGCCATGTTGCTGAAGGTGAAGATTTCAGATAATTCCCTTAACAATGAACAGTACTTTATAGGCTGTAACTGGAATTTCAGGATTTTTCATCAACTATGTATTAGTCTAAAGTGAAGAAGTGAGGCAGTGGGCTATGGAATGAGAAGGACATGATGACCTCATTTTAAAGGGTCAGAAGAGAATTGAATAGTATTTCCTCAATCACTATGTTCATTGTCTAAATCAAACTGCATGCTACAGCAAAGTTACTCAGATTGTTCTCAGGACGGAGCTGAAGGCTGTTTTTGTCTTTTTCTCAGTAAACATGACAGAGGCTAGAGAACAATGCCAGCAGCCCAGCACCTGAGCAGCCTAGGGGCTGCGGCACAGGGAAGAATAGTTTTTGTAGTAAAATGTGGGGCCAGTGGAGAGAGGGGATGCTAATTTGAGTTGTGTTACCCTTTCCAACATAAATTCCAGCAGCTCTGTGTGGGAATCTAGGAAGAGCAGGAGGGATGTTGATGTCTATACGTGTGCACACCCTCACACATGTCCCTGTGCAATGGACTGAACTGGCAGATGAGTCTGTCTTTTATAAACTCTTAGTTCTGTGTTACTATCCCAGATTATATCGGCACGACAATTAATATTCATGTGAGCCCTGCAAGCTAAATAATACTACTATGTAAATTTTACAGAAGAGGAGCATGCGATATAGAATGGTTTAATAAAAAATCACATGGCTGGGCAGTAGAAAATATGAACCGGAATGCTAATCTGTGGCTTTACTGGTTATGTTATATTGTCTCCCAAAGCCTTTTGCTAATTATATATTTTTAAGTTACATTTTAATTATACAGTCCTTGGTCACTTAATCTTTACTGTGCTTATTACATGACATTACATAACACCTCCACAACACTAACTTTTATTAATTATATCTACCTTTGTCTCTAAAAGAATATTTTACCTGATAAATGCTTAAAATAAAGGTGCTCATGGTACAAACAGACATGCAGAAAAGAGATTATATTCCATCAACTATTTTTCTTTTTGTACGTAGAACAAAATACATCGGGGCAGCACTGATAGTACTTTTCAATAAAGAAGCTCGCCATGTACCAGTCAGGGTTCTTTGTTGCAAGTATCATCCACAGATTCTCATTAACTTCAGCAGAGGAGAGATTTGCTGGCAGTGCATCAGGAAGCTCTCTGTTTGCTGAGAAGCCTATAGGCCCTGTGGTCTGGTGAGCATGCACACAGGATCAGCAGGGAAGGTCATGCTGCAGGAACACCTGGTTAGGATACCCCTCCAGGCTCATGCTATCACACACAACCCTGGCTTCCACCCTGGTCGGTGCCCGCTGGAATCCATTGGAACTGTCCTTGCTTCTTTCTGTCGCTTGTGCACAATTCATAGTGGCAGGCAGCATCATCATTTTGGACAAGCCCGAGTCAACTGGCTTGTGTGTCAGTGTTGGATGGCGGTGGCCTCTGACCCCTGTAGATTTTTAGAAAGAAATATTCTTGCCTTTCACCAAGTGGAATAGAATTCTAGGTGCTATACAGTTGAAGAAATAGCAAATGTCTAAATTGTACAAATAAAATATTTTAGGCGTTAAGTATTTTTATATAACATATAAATCTTGAAAAGGCAACCCCTGTAGATTTTTAGAAAGAAATATTCTTGCCTTTCACCAAGTGGAATAGAATTCTAGGTGCTATACAGTTGAAGAAATAGCAAATGTCTAAATTGTACAAATAAAATATTTTAGGCATTAAGTATTTTTATATAACATATAAATCTTGAAAAGGCAAAAAATCTAGTTATGGAAATAAGTTACTTTCTTATGGCATAGGATTCAGTGATCTCAAAATAGCTACTGAGCTGGAGAGGGGTCACTTACTCTCTCCATTTGTCCACAAATGATCTTGCCAGCCGTTTGGTTTTGTGTTGAGAATTCCAGTTTGGCTGTTTTGGAACAAAGACTGAGTGTGTCTTCCTTCGATTTATTTCATTTATCTCTGATAGGCTTTGTGGGAATAGTTGTCTCTAATCCAAGCCATCAGAAAGCCTTTTAACGTGTTCCTTCTGGCGATGTCTAATTTTCACTGTGCTCAGAGTAATCAGTTTGCATTTTTTTATTGAGCTCATTCAAAAGCAACTCTTACCCCAAAGGAACGTTGTGTTTTTGAATTTTATTGTTCTACTCAGAGATTAAGCATTTGTATCACCATATTCAAAATGTACTCTACCAAACTATTAGTACTACAATAAAACTGATGTGGCAAAGTTTTATTTCATGCAGTAATTATACTGTTTATGCTCTAGCTTTAAAAGTCAAAATCAGAGCATGGAAAGGATTGTATAATATCTTTAATATAGCATGTTTGATTTTATTAAACTGGGATTTTATGATCATGTGATAGAAGGATAGTCAAATTGGGCTAGCCAAATTGGACCTATTAATATGAATAAAATAGTATTATAAAAATACAGCTAAAACAAAATTAACAGTGCTAAATGTTACAGGAACTGTACTTGTCAGCATAAAGCATAAAGGAAATGTAATGGAATTTTTTAAGAAAAGCAACTTGAAGAAGCCAACCATTAATCTTATCCTCTCAGGGACTACTCAGTTCAGTGTTGATACTATGGGGTTTCATTCACAAATCGTTTATGCTTCACTCATTTGAAAATTCCATGAAATTTATATGATCCTAGAAAAAATTGTATTATCCATGACCCTTCCATCTTCCTTCCCCCAATACATACATGACAACTCAAGATTCAATTTGCAGTTTACAGATATGAAACTAAAGAATAAGCCTAAAATAGGCTTTCTTTTAAAAAAGGAGTAAATTACAGTATAATTAGAAAAAATACAGGTTAGTATATGCAAAAATGTAACTAGATGATTCAATCAAAGTAATTTATCTATGTATATTTTAGGAAAAAATGTATTCAAAAGACAGTTAAATGTTAAATGTTTTACACATTGCATACACTCATGATTAGTTCTTAGCATAATGTAAATCTATTTTGACCATTTCTCATATGCCAATTATTGTGCAAAACATTTTGCATACTTTGTTTGGTTTAATCTTTTAATAGCCCCATGAGGTCAGCATCATGAGTTCCATCTTATAGTCAGGAAAACTGGGCTTAGGAAGAATGAAGCATTTGGAACCTACTTTTGCTTCAGCATCTGTACTCTGCCTTCCTACGCTGCCCTGCTGCCAGAGTGCCCCACTTCCTTCAGCGTTCCTGGAGTAAAGCTACACCATGTCTTAGCATGTGCCATTAGAGGGTAGACACCTTATGCCAGCTTTCATACATCATGCATGTTTAGGACAATGCCTCAGAGAAAGCCACTGAAATTGTAAACTTTTCCACCCTCAAGATAAACCTGCGGTAATCATCATTAATGTGTGTACAGTGCAGTTCAGGCATCTATACCATCAGGTGTGTCACTGAACTCTAAAAATATGTTGCTTAGACAACCTCAGTAGGGTAAGGATTTGGGCAAGCTCTTCGAATTATGACTAAGAAAAAAATACGCAATGAAATCATGCTGGAGACCTTTCCTCTTTAAACAAAACTATTAGTACATGTTTGCAGTATGTACAATTCACAGTCATCTTGGAAAGTGGATACATGTACCTAAAACATTTTATTTCTTCTTTTGTTAAATTCCCTTTCTTTTCCTTCCCTCCCATTCCCTCTGTTGTTCTTGACTTCTCTTTTCCTCACTTTCATTCTTGTTGATATTATTAATCTTTGCTCATGTTTATGGCATGTAATGTTTACATTTCTTGAGATTATTGGGATCTTAGGATAAAGGAGTTCTCCAGTAGGAGTGCTGTACAATGTTCTATTTTTTAATGGGCTCTAATGGGGGCCTCTACATAATCAAATTTCTTATAGTGAAAGATGTTACCAGATTGGGTGATGTTACTTACAAAGGTTTCTTTTTCCTAGTATATTCTGCCCTTGACCTAGAGGCTTAGTTTTTCTTTAGTCCTTTTTCATGATGCTTCTACTTCACCACATAAAAAACTAACTTCATTTGTTTTAACCTGTATACAACCTTAAATATATGACTGATAAAAATTCATATTTTACCATGTAATTCTCTTGATTGGTATGTTTAAAAAAGAATCAATCAAAAGATTCAGTTTACCAAAAACATCATTAATTTACCTACTATAAATTCTTATACAGTAAAGGATATTTTTATAGAGGTGTGCATGTTTCTCTCATAAAGTTTGAGAAAAAAGTGTACAGGACAAATAGATTACATTTGATACATATTATTGTACATCTAAGCTATTACAAAATCTGGGCTGAAGTTACTACAGGGATTTTTTGTAGTATTATGTTGTCTCCTATACATTTCTGGTATTGTTTGAGGACATTACATTACATCATATTACATTATTAAATGAAATGTTTGAAAATGTTTTGAGGCGATGAGATAATCTTGCCAACAAAGAAAGGCTATATGATAAAGCTCAGCACTTAGAGAAGACATCTGTATTTAAAACTGAATGTGAACAATTGAAGTCACTGTTTTCCTATTTTAAATGCTTCACCAGGCCTCAAGTATCTGCATTATATATTAGTAGCATCACTTGAAATTTTATTTTTAGCTGAGGTAAAGCCTGTTAAAATTTTTCTTGTTTATATTAATATTAATATAAATTAAATGTCAGTACATTTCTTTATGTCAGGAACAAATTACAAATTATATCTTATTGGGTGAAAGTACTTTTTGGGGTCATATTTAAATTAGAGGAACATATATGTATGAGAACCTCATACCATTTTATATGAGATCATCTTGTATCAATTTGAAAACATTTATAGGCCACAAATTATGTGTTTATATATGCAGAATATGGCACAGAGATATAACAAATGCTACATTATTGTTGTTTTAGAGTAAATACTCATGAAGTGATAAAATTTTTCCATTTAATTAGTAGTTTCTGTTACTTATGGGACTGTCAACTGTAAAAGTGCTATTGGAACAGAAAAACAAGACATCCACCCAATCTGATGGTGCAAAAAGTTTTGGATGCCTCAGCCATGTCTTACAGGGTTGAAAGGGGAGTTTTAATTTTCTATTGATAAAGAGACTTATTATGGTTGCATGCCACTCACTATGATTACTCAGTGAAAAATTAGGGTTAGACATTTTGTTTTATTTACCAATTATTTGTTCACATTTTAAATGCGATGTTTTACCTAGGCACAGTTGAGTTAAGCCTTTTTCCTACAAAAGTACAAATTACTAATAACTCAGTCATGTTCATTTTTCAGAAATAGTGTACCTATCTTGTTTGAAAGTATAAGGCATGGGTTAGAGAAAAGAGATTTTTTTTTTGTAATTTTATAAAACAAAACTTAAAAGTGGTTATCAAAGAGTGAGGTCAGAGGAGTAGGAACTGTGGGAGGAGCATTGGCCAAAACATCTGTGACAGTCATGCCCCTTAACAGTTCTTTATTTTTCCAAGGTCTATCACTCTAGGTTTCTAGTGTATTTCTCAATATCTCCACTTCTTCTTTTTATGCATTATTTTCTGTGTTATGCATTATTTTCTGTGCTATTCTTATTTTATCTGAGGGAATTTAAAGTCTTAAATTCATCTAAGTCTCAAAGTTGCTGATGCTTGCTTATTCAATGGCCTAATTCTAGCAAGCAAAACAAACCTAATGTCTTAGGTACAATACCTGACACCCACAACTGTAAGGAGAAAAGATTTATTTTGGCTCATAGTTTATACAGTCTTCAGTCCATAGTCAGCTGTCTCCAGGACAAGGCAGCGTGGAAGCAGAGAGAGAGAGACCAAGGGAGGAGGGAGGCAGATATACTCTCCCAGGACACATAGCTGACCCACCTCCTCCCAACATCATGCTGAGTTGTAAACTCATCAAAGGTCTGACACCATACAGGTAAACCTTCCAGAACACAGAAGAGTGAGGGGTGGACAGTGGAATGGATCTGGAGGAAATGTGTCATACTAAGCCTCTCCTTGCAATAGTCTTGAATAAGTGCTATATTTTTACTGTTCTACAGATGAAAAAAATGAGGCACAGGGGATTGTTATTTCTCAAAGTCAAATAGGTAATACCTGGTACAACTAATTCCATGCTTTATTAATTTCTATTTTTCTTCTTTATGGATGTTTTAGGCTCTAAATATTTTAGATACATTTAATCCAATTTAACATGCAGTATTTTCATGATTTTTTCAGTTGAAAATATTTCCTTATTTTCCTTATAGCTTCTTCTTTATACTTTTGATTACTGAATTTAGAAGGATATTTCTTAATTTCCAAATATATATTTTTAATAGTTGTATTTTGGTATTGATTTCTTCTAAATTTATTGGGATCAGAAAATATGAAGGTTATAATACCAACCCTTTGAAAATTTGTCAAGATGCTCTATAAACATTTGTTTGATGGATTTTGTGATGTTCTCAGTGAATTTGAAACAATGTCTACCATGTTATCCCTGAGCATCTGTGAGAGATAGGTTTTGGAACTTGCTGTTGACATTAAAATCTGCATATGATCAAGTCTTTTTCTTAAAATAGTGTAGCATTTGCAGATAACCTATGCATATTCTCTCATACACTTAAAATAATCTGTAGCTTGTTTACAATGTCAAATACCATGTAAATGTTCTATAAATTGTTATACTGTATTGTTTAAGGAATAGTGACAAAGAAAAATGTCCATTCAGGTTCAGTACATACTCAATGTTTTTTCCAGAGGATTTTCAGTCTGCAGTTGTCTGAATTTATGGACACAAAATTCATAGATATAGAGGGTTGACTGTATTTTACAGCTGCCAGAAAAAAAAATATATATATATATATATAAAATGTTAATTACATCAATTAAAATTTTTAGTTTCCTTGCTGAGATAATTAATATTTTGACTGATTAGGTGAATTTTTCCCTATAATGCCCTTGATTTTTTTTTTATATTTAAAAAGGCAATCTGATAAATACATTTAGGGCTTTTATGTATTTCTTAATTTGTATTATTATGTAGTGAAATTTTTATCTATAATAATCTCCCCATTTGCCTCCAAGTGTATTGTGTCTGGTCCAAAAATGGTGGCACCAGTTTCCTTTGGTTAATGTTTTGACTGATAGTTTATCTTTTTATATCATTTTACTTTCACTGTCAATGCTATATCTTAGATGTAAATTTTACAAGCAGGATTTTAAAAATACATGACAAAATTCCCAGTAACAATAACAATCTTTGTCTTTAAGTAAAACATTTTTCCTACTGACACTTGATGTAATTACAGTATATTTGAATTTATTTCTACAGTTATATTCCTTATTTTTTATGATGCTGATTTTTCTATGTTTCCTTTTTCTCTGTTCCTGAATTCTTTTGGCTTATTTTTCTTACTTCGGATTTCTTCTGCTAGCTTGAAAGATATAGTTTCTTTTATGAAGTTTTAATGGTTATGTAGAAAATTCAGCATGCATATTTTTCAGTGTCTACATTTACTCAATATTTGTACTTTCCTCCAAAACAAAATAATGATGTTTAAATCCAGTTACCCCTTCTCAATTTTACATATTGTTTTCAGATATTTTAATTTAATCTTTTTTAATCCTATTGCTATTTGTGATTCAGTGTATATTTAGATTTATCCATATATTTATTAATATCTGTGCTTTATTTTCTTTTGTTTTTAACATCTTTTACCAAAATCACTATCTTTTTAAATTTTAATTTTAATGTAATACAAACGTATATTAATAAAATATATAAAATAATTCTTTTTAATTCTATTAAAAAGTACAACAAAATTTCATAAAAATAATTACAGGATAACAATAGTTAGCACACTATCATAATCTTAAAAGAATGGCATATTACTCAGAGTACAAGCCATAAGCAAACTAGACACTTACAAAGAAATAACAAAGAGAAAGTACCACAGGACACTCTTTTCAATGAGCTGAGAGACTACTAATATAAATGAAACAAATTAGCATATATGTTAAAATATTTTGTAAATAGTGGAATAGATAACTTGGGGAATTATTTGAACTTCTTCCTACTACTTATTTATCTGTCTTCTGTTTTGTGTGTGCTTTCTCTTTCAACACACATACACATCTTATATAAAAGAAATCATGTGATATTTAAGCCTGTGTGTCTAACTTATTTTACTTAATATTATGTTCTCATCTTCCATCCATTTGCCTAGAAATGCTTTAAGTTTTTCTTAATGGCAGAGTACCGCTCCATTGTGCATAAATACCATAATTTTGTTATTGATTCATCCATTGATGGATATATACATTTTTTGCCTCATGTATGTCTTTCAGAATTCATTCTAGTGGTAATCTCTTGGTAAATAAACCAACAAGTTTTCATTGTATAGCAATGCCTTATTTTATCTTTTTATTACAAGGATATTTTTATTTGATATAAAATTCTATATTGATTTTTTTTCTCAATATATTAAACTAATTCCACTCACATCTGACTTGCATTGATGCCACTGAAAAGTCTGCAGTCAGTATAACTGCAATTTCTTCAAAGTTAAATCTATATTTTCTTTTTGTTTTAACATATTCTCCTTATTTTTTCTACTCTACTTTTCTAGTGATTTGGGTAAGGAATGGTGTTTAATGCTAGGGTTTAATTTTAAGGAATAATTTGAGACCTAGGCTTAAAGTTAAATTCAGGCAGAGAAGATCTGTATTTTCTTCTGCTATTTCATTCCAGGAGCATTATAAATACTTTTTTGTTGTGGTTGTTGCTTGGTATTGTTTGCTAGGCATATGTCCTATGACTGACTTATACCCCCAGCCAAGAAACTCCATTCTAGATTCAGATTTTCAGATAAAACAGGTAATATGAGTTCAGGTTAAAATGATGTGAACTTAGATCATGGCCTCAAACTGTCAGTGGTATTCCCTTTACCCCAAACCTTAACAATTCTCTTTGCAGTTCATTTTTGAGGGGTAGACCATTATTTCAAACTCACTCTTACCTTTCTACTGAGATTGTAGCCCTTTGAAGTTTAACTTTATGGGCAACATTCTTTGCATATTCCACAAGTTGGAAGACACTAACCCTCCATTACTGCAGATTCATAAAAGTATAAGTAGAATTGTGTCAGCATTTGGCAAATGCTCACATAGCAAAAGCTGACTTTATTGCCTTCTGTATCTTTTGTACTCACTCAGTATTTCTTAGGTTCTTGTCAACTCAGATAAATTTAAAATTCTAAAAAGATATTTGACAAACATTTTGCTCCTTTGCTCCCTATGAGTCTCAATCAGGATATTTAGTTTGGAAAGTGAGTTGGCAGTGTAGTGACTCCTGGTAATTTAAAGTAAGTATTTCAAAAGATTAGTAAGTAGTTTAAGTCAGATGGTGATAGGATAAGAAGAAAGTAGAAAGTAAGGCTACCTGGTGGTCTGTCTCTATGCCTATCCTTCTTGATTGTGCATACATACTTCACCTTTCCATGTTCCACTGAAACAGAAACAACACTATCTACTATCTTAATCTTTATTACAGATTTCAACACTGTAGGTTTTATAAAGGCCATAGATCAAAAGTTTTATTCTGCCTAGGTTCAATGACAAGTAATGATTTCCATGGTTAATCAGTGTCATCGATTATTGGAATGCTGTATTATTTTCACCAACATCCCACTCTTTCCTTTATTATTTTAATGCCTTTAAGGGAGTGTGAGCTCATTACCAGTCTTGGGTCTCTTTAAGCTAAACTGGCCTTTTTGGAAGCAGTTTTTCTTCTGACAGGAGATGCCATTTCCAGATATGTGGATTCAGCATAGCTGAATGGAACAGGCAGCCCAGCAGGAGCAGCAGCAAACCGTAAAATCCACAATTTGAAAGTGTCAGGATCAGTATTTCATGGAACTATCCATTTACTCTAAAAACAGATCAACTGGGAACATACTTTCCAGCCAAATTTTGACAGGTGCGGCTACTGCCATGACTCTGCTGTTCTTTCTCTAATCTGCCCATCTGCTCCTAGGATTCCTGTTTTTTGTTGAAATGTTCCCTCTTTTGCTTTCATTAGCCTCAAATACTCCTCCACATTTTCTTGTAAGAGAAAGACTGTACAAACAAGTCAAAGTAGACAGCAACAGAGCTATTATATGTAATTAGAGTAGTGAAGGCAGCCAGTCTGAATCGTTCCATCTTGCAAATTGGTTTTCTTGTCCATATTAGTCTAATTATCCAATATTCTCTGCATTTATTAAGATTTTGCTCTGTATACATAAGCAAAAATTAAGTTGTTAGTGATGGATAAAAATATTTAACTGAGTTCATTCGTAAGAAGATTTTTCATGATTGTCTTCTAAATACTATTTTTTTTTCCTGGCAATTAACAAAAACACATTTCTTGATCTAAAAGAGCTCATAAAAACAATATTTATTAACAACATTATTTTTATTAAATCTTATTTTGTATTATTTTGTTGAATTTTTAGTAAAGATCAGAAAAATTTGTCAGGTTGGTGGTTATGTTATGTGTTTCATAGGCTAGACTAGAAATGACTTGCAGACCACTAAAACAGAAAGTAAGCTAGATTTGGCTGATGGTCCAGAATTCTCTAACACTTGCCTCAGAATAATTGTATAAAAGTGACTTATTATTCTCATTTTCAGAAGGAATAGAGTGGGTGAATGAGTCAAAGTAGCAGTTTTGCATATGTTCAGCATTCATTTCACAAGACTGGTTTGTCCTTTAGTATGTAAATTTATAGGAGGGATAGACAAAAACTGCAATTGGGTAGATTTTAAATTAAGGATTTCCAGGATTCGTAGGATGTATTTATTTGTAGCAATTCTCTCCCCTCTGGCTGTGACTCATTGTGCCTGGTATTTTCCTACCTCACTGTCTGGTTAGCATGATTTCATCCTTGACCCTGAAAATAATAATAAAATGGATCAAATGTGTCTCCCACCCTTTTATTTATTTATTTATTTATTTTTTGTCAATCACACTCTCCTCAATTCTTAGATTTCTCATTCTTTCGAATACCCTGGGAAAGCCATACCCAAAGTAAAATACAATATACTGAGTTAATAGCAAATGATGAGGCTAATTTATCGTTCTCAAGGCTTCATATTTTGACTAGAGACAAAGACCTATGCCACAGTGTTTGCTCTCTTGTTGCTATTTCAGTCCTCCTGGAGTATTGCAAGTGAGTAGAATATTTTTCAGGTTTTGATAAACAGATTGCCATATTTTCTTTCTGTCCATGAAAATGACTTTAAGCCAATGTTTCTGAATTATAGTATATCACTCAGTTTACTGTTGAAGTCTTTCCCATGTTTCTTTTATTTTTTTAATCATTAAGAGAAGTTAGGCCCTTAATAGTTGCATATATATATATATTAAGTTACATTTATATTAATAGTTACGTGTGTGTGTGTGTGTGTGTGTGTGTGTGTGTCTGAGTGAAATGGACTACCATGATTTGATTTAGAATTTTTTAACTTTGCCTTGGTGCAAAAGTGTTACACACTCTGTAGAATCCATGTTTTGTATTTTGATCTAGTGTGATGTCTCTCATAGTTCTGGGCAGTAGTAGCAACCACTCAAGCTATGATCCCAGTCATCTATGCCATGAGGGGGAAAAATAACTGGTATTATGTTGCCAGGGTTTTTTGGCTATTATATTTTATGTTTTCAGATTTCACCATGTCTAAAAGCACCCACCTGTGTCTCCTGCTTCTGATATATTAAATTCATTTACAGCAATTTAACTTACTATGGTTACCCTGTCATAAATCAACAAGCATGTGTCATAGTATGCATTTTAGTTTGCATAATGTTTGTCAGGTAGTTTTGTACCATTGTACTGGGAATTTGCAAATATGAAGTAATCATAAATTCAGTAAAACAGCAGAAAAAACAGGAATATTAATGATTAACACATTGTCCTAGAAACATGTCCTTGACATGTAAACATCCTCTGTCAGCATTAAGAGCAGAAGTAATATGTGAAAATATGTTGATAGAGGATTATATATGTGTATGTGTTCACTTACATGTGCTTTTTACATGTAGAAAATGGCATTATATCAATTATATACTGCTGATTAACAGATCACCCTAAAACTTTGCAAACTGTTAATTCTTTGATTTGAGCTAGGTTCAGCTTTTGGTTCTTTGTTGAATTTGTCTGGACCACTGCTGGGTTTGTAGCAGTCTCTGGCTCAGCTGGAGGTGGAGGTCCATAGTAGTATCACTTCAAGTTCCAGGCTGTTGGTCAAGCATCCTTGGATCTCCAGAATGACAGTTTCTTACATGGTGGAATTAGTATCAGGAAACATGCTCCAATATGATAAAATGTATCATGCTTTTGCTTATGTCATATGTCATGTTCTGTTAGTCAAAACAAGATACACACCACAGTGTGGAAGAAATTACACAAACCTGTGGATACCAAAAAGTGTGACACATGATGTTATTATTATAGTTATAAAAACTCTCTCCAAAATGGTATGTTGATAAGTTGAGTTTTTTACTATCACACAAAAAATAGATTTGTGTCTTATATTTTTCAATATTATATAGTTGATTTAAAGAATTACAGTGTTTAATATTCTGTGTTATGGTTATTTAAATAATTACAATTGTTTACAAAGATATGACCTTGCGTGAAGGGAGTGTACACAGTGAATTTACATCAGAGTGTAGGGCAACGCTGTCAATGCTTCACAGAGTTTAAGAACATGGATTTTAATTGCCAACTTTTGCACTTGCTGCTTTGGGCAAATCCTAAACCTCTCTAAGTCTCAGTTTCCTCAGCTAACAATTTAACTCAGCTATGTAAGAGCTTAAAAGACATTATATATTGCACAAAAATGCTTCTGTTATCATCAAGCATATATTAAGCCCTGAAAAATATTATCTACTATTATTGCTTATTAATAATAGAAAAATTTTGCTTGTATTTTTCTTAGATTCCTTAAAGATTCTTCATTTAAATTTCTGCTAAATCAGTTTTTTCCTTGCGAATTTAAAAAATTAAATTATTATGTTGTATGTAGGCATCACTACTACAAAAGAGAAGAGACAAGGTTTACATTTGATTCCACTGAGCTGGACCTGGTAGTTTGAATACATTTCATTCCCCTTAAATGAATATATTCATTCCCTTCAGAGATATGTTTGTATTTTATAAGAATTATAAAAATTTGCAGATATTGCTACATTGCTATTCTTTTTCACTATACTCAATATAGTAGAGTTAATGGGAATAACTAAAGTTTGGGGATCAAGGAGAACTCTATGGAAATCCTATTTCTGTCTCTTACAATTATTATACGTAGTTTTTGTTTTACCTTTGTAAAATGGAAGTAATAATATAAGTTTAACAGTGGTTCTAAGAATTCAAAGGAATAATGTTTATACATTGCCCAACCCATATGTAAACACTTATAATAAATTTAAAGGTAGTTCAGCAGGGTGATGTGGATTCCCAATCTAATCACAATCTCAAAAAAAAAAATCTTATGACTTCTTGGTGTGTAAGAATATTTCCTCTGCCAAGGCTATCATTGTGAAGTTTAATCAAAGATTCCTGATAACTGTAATTACTTTGCATTTTTATGTCAAGATTGCCTCAGGACATATCCAAGAACAAATAACCTACTGTCAGATGAAAATATGGAAACAGACTTGGAACACTAACATGCAACTAGCTCACCGTGACTGCTTCTGAAATACTGTAAATCTACTCTAAAAAACATAAATGACAAAAGGAAATACCAGGGAATAGTTATAGAAAATAATCAAGAGAAGATAAATTAGCTTTTGAAACTGTCTATAATAATTTTCAGCTTCCATGCCCTTTCTATTGAATATATTGTTTTTAGAATTCTGAGGAAAACTTCACAAAATAAGACAAATATTTAAGTGCAAATTGAACAAAGCCCTGTTCCTTTCCCTACCACAAAGACATGGCCTGATTATGTTCACACTTTGTGAAAGCAGTATTAGATCTTCGTAGTCTTCAGATTAGTGTTAGTAAATGATCTCCTCATTCTAATCAATGATATCCTAATAGACTGATAATATTAAAGATCTTTCTAGAAACACCAAGATTCAGGAGGGTCATTGTAGAACTGGACATAATATCGACCTAACCAGCCTGTTTCCGTTGGGTTTGCAGATTCCTTTTGGTCAAGGTACCTGATCTGAGCATGCAGCTTATAAGAATATCAGTAGATAAAACTCATAGATAAAGTTTGAGCAGATATAGGGTTCAGAAATGAACTGGGGTCAAGTAGGTAGGCCCTGGACTGACCCAAGGGGCCATATTCCTGGGGGTTTATATTCTGCTACAAGATAGATGATGAACAGTAAACATATTGAGTAAAGTATTACCTGGCATGTTAGATTATTGAGTACAACAGGAAATAAAAAAGTACAGAAAAGCAAGAGGGTTGGAAAGTGCCAGGAAAAAGGGTGAAGGTTCTAGGATTAGGTAGCATAATTAGGGTTGGGTTCATTATAGAAGCAAGCAGAGACTTGAAAGAGAAGAAACCAACTATACAGATATCCAGAGGCACAGCGGTACAGAGAGAAGGAGCAGTTAAATGCAAAAGAGTATGCTGAGCAAGTTCAGATACCAGCAAGGAGGAAAGTTTGGCTGACATAGAGTTAGTTGAGGTGAGTGGTAGTAGAGAGAGAGCCAGTTGGGACCTGTATCACATAAGTATTTATGGAAGATTGTACATGATTTTACTTGGTGTGAAATAGAGACTTTGCAAGCTTTTGAAGAGTCCCTGTGTGACTAAGATGTTTTTTTAATTCACCTAGTTACTTAATTGGTAATAATCTTTGGAGTTGGGGTAGAGGAAATAAAGGTGAAAGCTCATAAACTAGTTAGAAGGATTTGTAGTAATCCTGGCAGGAGATAGAGGTGACTCAGACTGGGCTGCTAACAGTGTGGAGGGACACAAGCGTTATGTCCTGAAAATATTTTTGGAACATAAAGCCAATAAGATTTCCTAGCAGAAATTAACAAGGACTTTTGGCTGGTCAGCTTTATTTTAGTGTTGTTCATCCCTGAGCCCAAGTTCCTATCAATCTGCTGAACAAACAATTATAATCCTTCCCAGCTGCTCAAGGTAGCATGCTGAGTCAGTTGGTAGTGCATTTGACCTTCCAGGCAGGCTGGGTGGAGGCAGACAGAACAGGGAGAGTGGAGCTAGGACACTGAAGTTCTCTTGTAAGGCAACTCCCCAGGTAAGTGAAGACTCTGGGCAGTGGAAGAAAAGGAGTCCCATGGCAAAGACATATGTGTGTGTCTGCTGAAGGGGAAGGTTCACAGAAGTGTGAATGAATACAAGATATGGTTCATGGTGCTTTGTGTCCTCTGAAGCCTTTTATTTATACCTACTCCAACGTATGGGGACTTGTTCTTTCTCTATCAAGACTTTGGTGGTTATAATTCAATAGATCACTTGCCCAGATTTTAAATTTGGTTTTTGTGTTCCTTGGCCCTGAATTTTTTTTTTTTTTTTTTTTTAAAACTGGGGATTGAACTCAGGAACTTGTGCTTGCAAGGCAGGTGGCGGCACCACTGAGCTAAATCCCTGGCCCAGCCCTGAAGTTTTAATAGTTAAACTCTTTGGTATTTTCAGAAAAATCCTCTGTTCCTAAAACACAGAAGCTTGTTATCAGCTCTTTAGTTTGTTTAGTGTCATTGTAAGAAGACCACCAATAGGTCTTGACTGTCTCACAATTTCTTTGTTGCACTGTGCCTTCCACATCTTGCCCTGCAGCCACATCCTTAAGACAAATTTTTGTTTTTCAGGCTTTTGAGTCTCAAGAAATAAAACTAAATCTAATTTAAAGTAAAAATAAATTTATTGGAAGATAGTTCATGGAATCAATAGAATGGCTGAAGATTAAGCTTAGGAATATGTATTAGTCATCTTTCTCTTGCTGTAACAAAATACCTGAAAATATACAAAGTAAAAGAAGAAAGATTTATTTTGGTTCATGGTTCTAGAGGTTTTAATCCATAGTCATCTGGCTCCAAGGCAGAATTGTCATAGTGTAAGAGAATGTGGAAGAAAACTGCTCACCTCGTGGTAGTCAGGAGGCAGAGAGTAAAGGGTGAGCTAGAGCAGAGATACAACCTTCAATGGCACACCCCAGTGAATTTTGTGTCCTCCAAATAAGCTCCAGATCTACATTGTGGAGTTTAGTTTCCTCATGGCCCTGTTGCCTTCCAAAAGCCAAATATCTAAACATATGAGACTTTTGGTAGACATTTTAGATTTAAATCATAACAAAATGGAGACAAGTGTGGGTACTTTAGTAGAAAGTACGACCTAGCTCATGCCTCATAACAGCGTGTTCCAGTTCTGCCAAGGGCTTCCCAATTGCTACTTGGAGATGTCAGAGCACTCGTCCAGGCCTCTACCCCAACCCCAGTCTCTAGATGTTTACATTACCCTGGCAAGAATTCCAGTCTCCAGTAGGAATATGCAATTGGTTTATCTTCAGTTGTGTCTTTGGTTTGGCTTTCCAAATTCAAGGAAGAAGTTTCTGGCACTTCAACCTGTTTAATCAGAAGTACAGTCTTCCCTTGCAAAATAGGATAGGAGACTTTTTTCTTTAGAACAAAATATTTAGATACTGAATAGTAAATCATGATAATACAACAATGCAACTGTAAACATTAACCTCTATGTGTTCATGTTACTTGAATTTGCCCAAATGGACTCACTCCATGCCCTATCCTCAGATACTGTTCTACTAAAAATTTTATTTCTATTGACTTGGGAATTCTTATAGACTAAATGTATCTCCTCTAAATTTGCATGTTGAAATCCTAGTCTAGTAGTATAAAGATATGGGTTCTTTGGGGATTATTAATTCATGAAGGCAGAGTACTGTTGAATAGAATTAATACCTTATGAAAGAAACCCCAGAGAGCTCTCTAGTCCTCTTCACGCTGTGTGAAAATGTGAGAACTCTGACGTTTTCAAACTGGATGAAGAGCCTATGCGGACAACAGATCTGTCTTCCAGTCTCTAGAACTGTGAGAAATTTCTCTTACCTGTAAAGTATCCAGTTTATGTAACTTTGTTATAGCAGCCATATTTATGAAGATAGAAATTTTTTTTCTACCTTAAAAATAATTTTTATTGATTCTTCACTATCATGCATTTTCCCTTTTTTGTTCAACTTTTATTTCTTCCTCTACATAAGCACCCCTTTTTCATTTTCCTTCTTTATTGATTCTTTTCATATTCATTTTATATTTTGTTTTCCAATTTTATTTTATCCAACACATCATGTATATATCAGTTTTTCATAACCACATATCACATAAAACTCACTGGTGAAGATCTAAACAAAGTCATAAAGGTTTTATTTATTTTCAATCCCACCTCATTGCTAACCCATCTTTCAGACTTCCTTACCATATCACCATTACCATACTTTCAGACTTTCTACCATTTCCCAGGTATCCAGGGGTCCCACATGTGTCAAAGATAGCAATTGGTCTCAGAAAGGCAATGCAGAAGGATGGTCCTGGATATGTCATATCAAATCAAGCTGCTGGTATCAATTATATAATATATAATACCTATTTTATTACATTGTTAAAAAGCTTAAATGAGTAATTACTTATGTTGTAATGAGTGCCTGTGACAGGGTAAGCACAATGTGAGATACAGCCAATGCTAGTGTTATTCTTGTTGTTGTAGTAGTTGTTATTGTTATTGTTTTTCTGCATCAAGGTGTTTCTTCTCCTTGTCCTATATTTCTGAGTCATTTTTTAGGATTTCTAAAGAATTAAGATGATGAAACCAGTATAATGTATTCATGATGTAAATGGTTTAAGTTCTAATTTCAATCCAACCAATATACCTCTATTTCAACACTAGGGATTTAATTTAAATTTTTATTTTTATCAGTACAAGTTTGCAATATGTAATGATTACATACAGCATGAGAAATTGGTACAAGTATATAACACATCTTAATTCTTTTGACTTTCCCTTCTCCTCCCCTCTTTTCCCCCTTCCTGCATCTCTTGGTTCTCTTCCCATTTGTGAAAGATCTATCTACCTGTTTCCTCTTATATCTTTTATTGGCTTTAATTTATTTATACTTTGAGTTTCTTATATTACAGAAAACATATGATATTTAAGCTCCTAAGCATGATTTATTTCACTCAACATTATGGTTTCAAGGTACATCCATTTTCTTATAAATGACTCATTTATCCTTCTTTGTAGTAGAGTGGTACTCTATTGTGAATAAATACCACATTTTCTGTATCTATTCATTTGTTTATATATGTGTTGGCAGCTTTCAAACTTTAGCTATTATAAACTGTGCTGCTATAAACATAGGCATGCATGTATCACTATAATATAGTGTCAACATGAAGTGTATAAAACTTCTTAACTGGAAGAGTTAATATTTTTTCTTTTGGTACTCAGAATAAATGACCACCTCAAATTTAATGTCTTTTCCTTTTTAACTGGGTATTTTATACAGTCAGTATCTTCCTTACCCCGACTACAATGTTATTTTGAAAATTTCAAATACACTACAAAAGTGAATAGATTTTAGAATAAATGCCCATATTCCTACTATAGAATCCCAGAATTTACACTGTCATTTTTCTATAGCATGAGATTTAGTTATTGTAAGTGTTATGGTTTGTATCTGGATCCCCGCCCCCCAAAGTCTCATGTGGTCATAGGTGGGGCTTTTCAAGGGTGGCTGGATGTATGGTATGTGATTCTGGGATCAAAGATGTGATGCTGGGATTGATTCAAGGTGCTAAGCTGTCATTAAGCTTACCCCACCCTGGGTGTGAGCGCTAAGTGTCCATAGCCTGGATGGGATATAAGGAACAGAGAGAGAGGTTCATTGCTTCTTCCTTTGTGCTTGCTTTTTGCTGCTTTTGCTGCCTCCAGCCTTCTGCCTCTACCCACTATGAACTGTTTCTTCTCTGTGATACCCTTCGCTATGCCACCTTGCCCTGGAGCCAGCCAACTATGACCTGAAACCTCTACAAACTGTGATCCAAAATAAACCTTTTCTCCTTTAATTTTGGATGTCAGGTATTTTGTCTCATCAATGAGAAAAGTAACTAAGACTGTAGGGAAGAAGAGCATGGAGTTCACTAGCAGAGGACTAAATGTCCTGTCTTATAGTGGTATTTCCAGAGGTGACTTAACAAACTTCTTGAATTTAGTTTCTTTACATGTAAAATTTGAATATTGACTTAGACTGTTGCTATAAAGTTTAAATGACATGGTTTAGGTGTATAATAAACACTTGCTGAATGCTTCTTTTCTCCTTTTTTGTATTTTTTTACATAATGTATTATAGTAACTTCTAAAATAATTATACATTAGACTCATGGTCTTTCTTTAATATTTTCTACTTTTCAAATCCATGAAAGAAAGTAATTCAACTGTTGTAAACAAGAATGTTGCCAACTACGTGTGGGAACTCACTGTGAGTCAGTTCATGCATTCTATTTGAGTTTTTAGGTCTTCCCCACCATTTCAATTAAGAATTATTTTTCCAGTCCTGAGAATTGAACCCTCGTCCTTGCATATGCTAGGCAAGGGCTTTACCATTGAGATATGCCTGCAGCCTACAAGTAAGGATTTTATTGACATGGTAATGTCTTTAATGCTTTCTATTTTATTTTCTTGGCATAAAAGTGGCATTCTTTTGCTTCAATATTAGTATTGAGTTTTAAAATTTTTATTTTGGATATACTCCTGTGTTTGAAATTAAAGGCCTTTTTTTCTTCTCACGTATTTGTCATTTCTGAATGTGTAACCTATGTGTGTCATACCTGGATGCTTATTTTCCTCCAATTCCCACTGCTTATTTTTGCTCCATCTATTCTTTGCAGTGTTTCTTGATCTTATTCATGAATTGTACAATCAGGAAGCACTTAAGTTATTTTTCTGCCTGATTCTTTTTTTCCCATTTGAAAAGATTCAGGTCTTTCTTTCATCAATCAAGCGACTATTTGTGCATTTTTGTATATTTTTCTCATTGGTTTTGTAGCATGTGGTACTGCTATTTTTTCCATCTCCTTAATGTTTGCAAGATGCATTATTTACAAAATGTTTTTATCATTGAAAGTGACTTTCCTCTTTTTAGTTTTTTCATTTCTTATTTATAAAGCTTTTATATGCTTTTGCACTTACCCACTCTAGTATTAACCTTAACTAACTTACTTTGAATTTACTTTTCTCTACACAAAACATTTCAGAGAGAAACAAATGAATTTAAACAACTGCTTAGGAAGGCATCATTATTATTAGATTGTCCTTTTCAACTTACATTTTAATAAATTTCTTTAACAGTGCTTTGCTTTTTGACAAATTCTAATGCATACAATAGTTTATATTTTAATTTCTCTTTATATATCCTATACTTTAATCATAACTGGTGATATATATTTGGTTATAGTTGTTAACTAAGGTAATGTAGTTAATATTCTAAGTATTTGGCACACTTAAATTATAAGAAATGCCTATGAATCTGGAAATATAACATGTAATCCCAAGTTTGAGAAATGGAAAAAAATTCTAGAAGATGTAAGGATGAAATACTATGTCGACAAAGCACTCTCATACCAGTATCTGTTTCCTTCCTGGGTCTTTCCTGTGGACACTTGGAAGTGTTGCTAAGGGTAAAATTCCTGATGGTGGTGGTAGTGTGGTGCTCTGGAGTCCTAGGAGTTTTTCATTTTTATCTTAGTTCATGCAACTTCTAATCAAAGGGGAAGGTATAGAGTGGATAAAAATATTTTCAAATAATATGTTTTATAAA
This sequence comes from Fukomys damarensis, assembly GCF_012274545.1. Lineage (NCBI taxonomy): Eukaryota > Metazoa > Chordata > Mammalia > Rodentia > Bathyergidae > Fukomys > Fukomys damarensis. Next base: position 79,268,722 of record NW_022900926.1, on the reverse strand, counting down.
GGACCAGTATCTAAAATGTAATTTTCCTTGCTTCTAATGCCAGCAACTCTTGTATTTAAGACAAAATATATATTAAAGAACCATTAATAAATATAATAGCATATAAGCCTCTTTATGTACTTGTTATTTTCTGTATCTTTTAGTGTTTATTATCTACTCTATCATCTCTGAACAATATAATTATAACTCTACATGATTTTCAATGTTTATAATTTCAAATTAACTATACAACTGGACATACTTTATTCTGTATGCCCACCATCTGCCATTTTGAGAATGTACATCCATTTGTTTTACTTCTACTATTTTATTCATGAGGCATATCTTTAGTCGTTCATATGTAGAACCTTTTAATAACAGTTGTTACCCAAAGATCTGGAAAGTCACAGTAGAAACTGGATTGCCAGTTTAAATTTAATTCTTCAACTTTCAAACTTGTTGATCCATTGTATATAATTTTTTAAGAAATTATATGTATGTAAGAAAAATATGTATTTTTGTTTAACATTAGTGATTTTTAAAGTAATTCGGATAGTTTTTCTATCATTTTAGGGTATTTTAAGATCTGTATAAAAACAACTTCCAATAATATTCCAGTTAAACAATTCATGCGATTTTAAGTGCTTTGATCAATGAGAAATTCCTCATCTGTGGATTTTTTTTTTGTAAAGTGTGATTAATTATCTTTAAATGTAATTCTACCTTTTCTTGTGACTTTCTTACCATAGGTGTGAGATTGGCAAGAGAGTAATTTATTAATCTAATCAAGAATTTACAATTTCAATGTATTTTTTTCCTAGTACCACAAAAGGAGTGACTTAAGTAATACAGTTTTTGATCACTGTTTTGGAGGGTAGAAGTCCACGATCAAGATATTGGCCTGTCAAGTGCCCTCTGAAGAGGCCATGGACGAATCAGGACAGTGTTGCTTTCCTAGTCCCTAAATATGTGGCAGCAAACCCCAGTGTTCACTTGGCCTTTTCTCTGAGTGTAAATTGTGCTCCAGAATTTCCTTTGTGAGGGCACTGGTGAGATTCGGTGCCCCCTACTCCACTATGACCTCATCTTACATAGTTGTATCTGTAAGGATCCTATTTCCAAATAAGTTCATATTCCAAGTTACTGAGGCCTAGGACCAAACACAGAAATTTTGTGGTGACCAAAGTGAATCCATAATACTTCTGTCCATACACGTGAAGAAGTTATGTCCAGTGTCAGAGGTAGAGCTATTGTCCAAGGCCAGCCAAGTCTTCTGATCTATGACTTCTATGGCATAGCTGCAGTCTACCATAAGACTAAGCAAAGGAATTATAAGGCTTTAGTGTTAGAGAAGGCTGCAAACTTATTTTGTGATCATATCTACTTCACAAATAATATGTTTTGATTTTTTGTCCCTAATGATCTTATATTCCTATTTTTGTTTTACTTTGAACTAAGCTATTCTTTAAGCAACTACAGAAATAGATCAGATTTTCATGATAAAAGATTAGTAATCCTACTTATGTTTAAATTTTTCCTTTGTTCCAATTGAATGAGGAAAAGAATGAATTTATACATTTAGAAAAGTCTTCTGTGATGAAATAATTTTCTTTGTCTAAATCCCTTATCCTTCCAGGTGATTATTATTATTATTAGCTCTTGGTCTTTAAATCAGTTCTTCTTTCTTATTTTCACAGCATGCTATAGAGTTGGTCTTTTACTGCAAGCTTTTGATAGGGAAGGGTATTAAGCAAAACTCACATGTTAGATATAAAATGTCAACCAAACTTCTGCTCCTTGTTTTGGTTGGCATTTTCAGTCACTGTGCTTTATGTCATTGATTTATTTTCCTTTGCTGTATTTATACTTGAACCTAGTAGATACTTTTCTCTCTTTTTAAATTCTCCTTGCACCATAGCATTTAGAAATGGCATTGTTTTTTTCTTCATTTAAATAGATAATTAATTTTAAAATTCTCCTTTTATGTTGCAGCTATCTCTTTGATCAATTTTCCTTTCTTTTTCTTTCAGACATTTTGAACTCTGTAGGTGAAACTAAACTCTGCTTTTGGTGACATTATAACTTCTTAGACAGGAATGATTACTCTCTAGGTTAGATCAAAATGGAGGTTTTAGGTAAGCTAGGCATGAACAGAATATTTGCTGTTTTAGGTCTGGCCCTCAGGTATCCAGAAAGTCACTGAAGGTCATTCAACTGGAATAGAATCCTCTCTGAAGCATCACAGCTCCTGTCATTCAGTTAAGTCACTCAGGATGTCCACCTAGCAAAAGGAAGTTTTGCATTGCTTCTGTGTGAAACAGAAGTGGTAAATGAAAGCTGGCCCATGTAAGGATTGTGATGTTTTTAAACAAAGGCCAAAATCACTAAAATTGGTCTTTAGTCTCCTAGATAATAAGAATAAGGCAAATTGATATGGTACCTAGTCCATTGTACTTTGAAGATTTCTCAAAGACAAGATCAAACAATTACACATACTTCTGGTTTATTTGATTCCCCATTCTCATAGGCTTAGTAAAACTTTACTGTGGGTTTCCTTATTTGAGATCCTAACTAGAATTTATATTATATATATATCACTAGAATGTGTGTGTGTGTGTGTGTATTGCTTTTTCAAAACAGAAGAACATATTGATGAAGACTTCTGATAGTCCTGAGGAACGGAGAACATCCTTACTCTCAAGAAGATATTATTGAAGTGATGAAGGAGGATGTGAAGTAGTGCAACAGGTTTTTACCTGGGAGATGTTTCAATGTAATAAAAAAAGCAAAGAATTTATTATCTAGAAATTAAGATTTTATTTGCCCAAGGAACTCACTCATCATTTTATCATTTTGTATAATGATAGACATTTGAATATTTCACTTAACTGTTTATACTGTTTTATAGGAGTCTATATAAGATACGACTAGAAAATTAACTGCCAAGCCTATCTCAAACTGCTTGGGTAAGGAAGGGCAGGATGTCAGCAAATCTAAATGCTAGCTATCCCATCAACAGCTACACAACCTCAAATCAATCCCATCAGTTTTTATTATTGAAAGATTAGCTTCAGAAATGGGTTTGAGATACTTGGGGAAAATGTGATTTAGAAGAAAAAATGAGACATGAAGTAAAAATATAAATGTTTTTGTCATACATATGCTTTAACATTTTGGTTATTCTTTAGACTGCTTTTTTCTTTCAAATGCATTTTTTTACTGGTATGTATTTGCATTGCATAATGATTATACTCATCATGGCAAATTTATATATGTGCACCTTACTTCTTTTTACTTCCCTTCCCACTTCTGTGCTCCCCATTTTTAGATCCCCTTCCCATTTTCTAAAGGTCTATCTCCCTGATTCCAATTATCTATCTTTTATTTTTCTCTTTAAATTATTATAAGAGAAAATGTGATATTTAAGCTTGTGTGTCTGATTTATTTCACTAACATTATGGTCACTTTAAAAATTTTAAATTAAATTTATTTTTTTCTCCTATATCCAAAAACACTTCACCAAAAGATGCATTTTTAAAATTACATATGTCTTACCTGTGTAAATACTAAGTAGTTTCTTTGTTGTGAGAAACTGAAAGTGTAAATGAGGATCAAAATAGATAATAGGTAATGTGAAATAAAAAAGATACAAAGGGAAAGGGGAAGTGAGAGAGGTAGGGGAAAGGAATAAATCTGAGAAAAGGAAAAATAGAAATGAAATTTTTGTAAATAGGGATGGGTGGAGGGTTGAAAGGAAGGCAGGGGAATGGGAAAAACATAAGAACCAAGATATATCATATAAAGGTACAAATTCCCAATGATGAATGTCATCATACTGTATACCTAAAATGTACCAATGAACTTAAGTGAATTAAAAAAATAAAATTAGTTATGTCTAATCTACAATAGACTTTTTAAAATTTATTTTTGCCTGATAAAAACAAATGCATATTTATGAAGTATCATGTGATGTTTGTATACATTTTATAATGTTTAAATCGGGTTTAACATATCAATATCTTCAAAACTTTATCATTTCTTTATGGTGAAAATATTCAGAATTCTTCCTTCCAGCTTTTTGAAGAGTACATTATTATTATCTATAGTCACCATACTATGCAGTAGCATACCAGAACACCTGCATCCAATCTATTGATCAGTACCTATTGATCAACCTTTCTCCAATCCTTTGCCCTCTACTTTTCCCAGCCTCTTATAACCACCATTCTGCTCTCAACTTCTATGAAATCAACTTTTAAAATTTCCATATAAGGGTAAGATCATGCAGTGTTTTTTCTTCCTGTGCCTAACTTATTTTCCTTAATATAATGACTTCCAGTTTTATCCATGTTGCTGTATATGACAAGATTTCATAATTTTAAATGGCTAAATAGTATTCCATTGTGCAATTGTAACACATAATGTTCATCCAGTCATCGGTTGTTGGATACTTCAGGGTTGTTTCCATGTTTTCACTATTGAGAACAGTGCTGCAGTTAACCCACTTACATTTGGAGGGGTGGCCGCCTCTCTCAATCAGAGTGCATATGTCACTTCAAAATACTAATTTTATTTTCTCTGGATGTATACCCAACAGTGTAATTACTAGATCACGTGGCAGGTATGTTTTAATTTTTTGAGGAACCTTCGTATTATTTCCCATATTGGTTGTACTATTTTTCAGTCTTGCCAGTGGTGTACAGGTGTTTTCTTTTCTCCACATCCCTGCCAGCTCTTGTTTTCTTTCATCTTTTCATAATAGCCATTCTTACTGAGGTGCATACCTATTTCCATGATGGTTAGTGACAAGAATTTTTTCATATACCTATTAGTCATGTGTGTGATTTCTTTTGAGAAATGTTTAGTTAGGTCTACTTCTGGCTTTATTTTTGTTGTTGTTGTTTTTTTGTTTTTGTTTTTATTTTTGTTTGTTTTTTTGTCTCACTATGTAGTTGAAACTGACCTGGAACTCACTATGTAGCCCAGGCTGGTCTTGAACTCACAGTGATCCTCCTGCCTCAGCCTCCCAAGTGCTGGGATTACAGGCATGCGCCACCACGCCCAGCCTACTTTTGGTTTGAATTGGGAATTTGTTTAGTTATTGTAATTTTGTAGTTCTTTTATATAGTTTAATAATTAGCTAATAATTAAATAATAATTTATTTGTTTTGTTGTGTTTTTGAGACAGGGTCTCATTGTGTTGTTGAAACTGACCTGGAATTCACTATGTAGCCCAGGCTGGTCTCAAACTCACAGTGATCCACCTGCCTCAGCCTCCCGAGTGCTGGGATTACAAGCAGGTGCCACCATACCCGGCCCGTTAACCCTTTTTTAAATATAGAGTTTGCAAATATTTTGTCCTTTCTGTAATTGTCACTTCACTGATTTTCCTGCTCTTGGGCAGCTTTTTAGTTTGATAGAATCTCATTTGTCTATTTGTTACCTGTGCATTTTGGAATCCTATCCTACAGAAAACACCTTTTCTGCTCCAATATCCTGAGGAAAGAAGGAATGAATTGCTGGGATAGAACTTTGAGGAAATGCTATCTTTTTTTTTTTTTAATGGTACAGAGGATCGAATTCAGGACCTTATGCTTGCAAGGCAGGTGAGGTGCCACTGAGCTAAATCCCTGGCCTAAGGAAACGATATCTTAGAAGACAGGAAAATAAATCAAGGAAGTTGGGGAGCAAGGGAAGGGAACACAATCAGAGGCAAGTAATGTAAAATGAATCAAAGACTAACTGGCATGAGAGGAGGAAGTAGACTAAGACAAGCCTACAGCTGGACATAGTTGTAGTAGGAGTTGGGGCAGAAACACTATCATCAGCTCTCTGTCCATTTAGGGTTATTAGTTCAATTCATTCGTGCCAACTCGGACATGGATTCCATTATGGCTGTGTTTTGGATTTAGAGAGAATAAGAAAGAGAAGGAAAATGATAGTGGTTTCAGTGAAGATGTGAAAAGAATGTGTTTTTCCCATTTAGTACTCTTCTTCGCGTCCTCTTATTTTTCCCTTCCTCCTTCTCCTTTTCTGTCACATTTACTAAGCACCTAGAATACACTAGACATTTTACCTAAATGTAACATCCCATTTTTTCCCTCAAAAGCCACCCAGGGAGTAAGTATTGACCTCATCTTACTTAAAAGAAAGTCTCAGAGAGGTCATGGATCTCACTGGTGTGTAGTAGGCTTATTCTCAAAATCAGAACCCTCTGACTCCGTGCTTTGTATTATTTTTACAGTATGAAACACTGTACTGACACCTAGTTCTTGTTCATTGGATAGATGGAGAAAAACTGAATAAGTGTGTCAGAGAATACTGCGTAAGAAGCAGTTACCTTGGGTTCCAGGCTAACTTCACTATGAAATAGAATGTGACCTCTTAATAAGCTTGCTTTTATCAGGTATGAAAATAATCATCACAGGGAAATATTTTCCTTAAAGAAAGCTGGAGTGTAAATATCTTATTTGTAAGGTCTTTAGAATATCTTTATCAAGTCATCATTGCTAATTTTACACCAAGACAATGACATAATTCTGGATGTTTTGTGATGTGCCGTGTTCATTGTTCGATTTATAGTATATAAATCAAGATACTGCCGGTTACTTGTAATGTGATCATGGTAGGTTGTTGTGAAGTCAGTGACACTAAAGAGTTCAGACCAGAGACAAAGCACAACCCTGTGCAAATAAGGAATGACGGGCCCTTTGACCAATGCCCTCTGCAAAATAAAAAATGGAAACATCCTTGCTCATTTTCACTGCAGTTGAAAAATTAAAACTGAGCAATCTGGTCTGCTCCTGAAATGTATGCTTTGAAAGAGAAGTGATTTTTTTCCTTTATTTTTTTTTTTTTGCCTACCAACACAAATAACGTTGTTCATAAACTTTTGTTATACTGTTAAGAGAAATTTTGTCTATATGTAACTTAGTAATAATTTTATATAATTTTTATATAAAATGAAGAATTATAAAATTATTAGATAAATATCTTAGCCATTTTTGAAAACTTAGAATTTAGCCAGTAAACAGATTTTTCCCCTTTATATTTCTCTGTAAAATTTTTTTCCAGTTTTATATAGTGCTACATAGTGCTACATAGTGCTTCCCTTGGACTACTTGAGACATATTGTACCTAGTTAATAGAAACTCACACTTGTTAGGAGAAAGACATACATTTTATTATTCTTATAGCAAATCAGAAAATGATAACCAGAAATATCAGCTGACTTGTTTAATTTTGAGCTAAGTTTAAAATTAATAGAGATACATAGAGATCCCTTGTTCAAATAAGAAACCTAGTACTCTAGAATATATCAATTAGTAAGACTGTTCAAAGCACTATATTTGCTCATTAGAGAAATAAAACAACCTTCATAATCACCTTTGTATATGCCAATCGTATGTGAAAATTGACGTTGAAAAAATGAGGCCTTCCAGGTCTTTAATCTTATTATTTTTAAAAAGTGATAAATGCACCTAAACAGTTTTGAACAAAATTTGTGATAGTATTTTGCTGTGTCTTGTCCAAGCTGATCTCAAACTCCAAGGCTAAAGTGACTCTGTAGCCTCCACCTTCTTAGTACTGAGACTGCAGGCATGAACTGTCATTCTTGGCTCCAATCTTATTTTTGTGTTTATTTCCTAACATTTTCAAAGTTGGATTTTAATGTCTCTGCTTCTTCTGTTTGCTATTACTTAACTAAAAATAAGTGTCTTTCAGGGGAGCTTCTTAAGAGAAAAGTAAAGTGATTCATATTGCTGAAAAGGAAGAATTCAACATTACTTTAGAACTATTTGTAAAGAATTTTCAGGGGCGCATAGGAGTCAAATGAATGCAATTTTTTTCAAACCAGTATTTGATCATATATAATGGAAAGATGAAAAATATAATGATGGAAAGATGAAAAAAATAACGTCTCATAATTATGACAGATTTAATTTGATATTAAAATATCAAGGAAGGAGAAAAATTCTGTCTTTGAGTAGTAGATTCTAAGTTCTCATGATGTAGGAAAGCATTTAATTGGTTAAAAAAATTGATATGGAAAGTTTTAGAATTTACTCAATAATGCTTATTTTATTCATATTTAGTAGTGTTCTAAACAACCACATGGATAACTTATGTAATTAACCAACTTATTTATTTAGCAAAAATCACTTTTGAAGAGTTCATGTAAGTATATTTTATTAATAGCTACTTAATTAGAATAGTGTTCAATGCACATAGTCAACTGGATGGTTACTTGGATCCAGACAAAAGAGGTATCCAATCACAATAATGTAAAAGTAATCCATAAGATGAGCATTGTAATGTTACATTTATTGCTTAGTGAGTCAATACCATTAATCTATCAAGGTTATTATATGTAGAAATAAATAAATTTAAAAAGTAGATGATTTTTCACAGTTGTCAATAATTATTTGGAGACCATTTCATTACAAACTGGTATTAAATCCATGTGACTAATCCACTGAAGTAAAAATTTATCTTATAATTTTTTCTCTCACTGAGTTTATTGGTACGTTTTAGGTATACAGTACAGCTACATTCATCATTGGGGTCTTGTACCTCTACATGACGTCTTGGTTCTCTTTTTTCCCCTTGTCCCTGCCTCCCTTCACCCCTCCTCCCCTCCCCATTTACAAACACTTTATTTCCATTTTTTCATTTTCTCATATTTTTTTCTTTTCCCTTATTACCTTTGCCCTACCCTTCCCACTTTCCATACACCTTCAGCTCTTTTCTTCCTATTTCACATTGTCAATTATCTCATTAGGATCTTATGTACTATTATAGTTTATTCACACCAGAGAAACTATTTGGTATTTACATGTGTGACTTACTTATTTCACTTAGGAGTACATCCTCAATATGTATCCATTTTCCTATGAATGACTCCAATTTCTCATTCTTTATATCTTATAATTTTTTTAAAGATTCAGTTCCATGTAGCTTTTAAGAGAAAAGAGATTTGAAATATAAAAGAAATGGTCCATAAAATCTTAAAAGCACTTGGAATTTTATTTGAATTTTTTTTACTTTTGATACATGCTAGAATAGATACTACTCTGGGAGGAAAGTCACAGATTAAAACTAATAAGTAATTATGGAAACTTCAGGCTTCAATTTCCCAAATATGTAAAATGAGAAATGTAAATTTCTAAAATTTGACTTACTTTAAAATACAGTAGTGTATTTGGTTATACTTTCATGTAAAGTCATCAATGTTGGACACTGATGATTCAAACACTACCATTGTTTTACACCTTATTCTAGTCAGAAACATAATCTAGACTTAAAAAAAATTATTTCCAGGTCTTAGAAATGAAGAATATTCTTTATGCACATGAAGAAATTTGAAAAATGCTGGTAATCTGGGACTTTTTTTTTTTTTTTTTGGTTTTTTGAGACAGGGTCTCACTATGTAGTTGAGATTGATCTGGAATTCACTATGTAACTCACAGAGATCCTCCTGCCTCAGCCTACCAAGTGCTGGGATTACAGGCGTGCGCCACCACACCCGGCTTTGGGACTTTTTAAAATTGAGTTTATTGTTACTTTTTAAGTATACAGTATGCTTACATTTATAATTGGGATCTTGTACCCTTACATAACAGATCTTGGTTCTCATTTTTTTTGCCATAACCCTGTCATCCCTTCACCCCTCCACCCTCCCATATTTACAAAAACCTTGTTTCCATTTTTTACTTTTCTCATGTTTTTTCTTGTCCCTTATTTCCTTTCCCATACCATTCCCACTTCCTCTACACCTTTAGCCCTTTTCTTTCTATTTCACATGGTCAGATATACCATATGGATCTTATTTACATTTTTGGTTTTTTACACCAGAGAAACTTATTTGGTATTTACACATGTATCTTATTTATTTCATTTAAGAGTATGGCCTCAATATTCATCCATTTTCTTATGAATGACACTAGTTTCTCATTCTTTATTGCTTAGTAGTACTCGATTTTGTAGAAAAACTACATCTTTATCCAATCTCCGACTAATGGGGAACTGGGCTGTTTCCAAAGTTTAGCTCTTACACACTGTGCCGCTATAAACATGTGTGCACATATATCACTGTGCTATGATTCTTTTAATTCTTTTGTAAAGATACCCAGCAGAGGAATAGCTGGGTCAAATGGAACCTCTAGTCCTAGTTCTTTGTGGTATCTCCATACTGATTTCCACAGTGCTTGCACCAGTCTGCACTCCCACCAACAATGGAGAAACCCCCCCACACACAACCCCACCAACATTTTTTTATTGTTTGATTTCCTGATAGCAGCCATTCTTTCTGGGGTGAGGTGTAGTCTCAGTATTGTTTTCATCTGCAACTCTCGAATGACCAGTGATGTGGAACATTTTTTCATATATTTATTTGCTGCTTTTACTTCTTTGAGAAATGTGTGTTCATTTCAGATGCCCATTTTTGAATCGTGTCTTTGTATTTGAGGGGCCTGCTTTTTTTTTTAGTTCTTTATATATGCGAGATAATACTCCTTTGTCTGAGGAACAGCTGGTAAATTTTTTTTCCCACATTGTAGGTTGTCTCTTAGCTCTGTTGGTGATTTCTTTTGCAGCTCAGAAGCTTTTTAATATGATGAGATCCCAGTTGTTGATTATTTGTGCTAGTTCCCATGCTACTGAGGATTTGTTCATAAAGTCTTTTCCTATGCCAATGTCTTCCAGAGTTCTGCCTAACTTATCTTCCAGCAAGTTTAGTGTTTCTGTTTTAAAATTTAGATCTTTAATCCACTTGGATTTTAATTTAGTGCGTGGTGAAAGAAAAGGGTCTAGTTTTAATCTTTGGCAGGTTGAGATCCAGTTTTCCCAACACCATTCATTAAAAAGGCTATTTTTTCTCCCCTGAGTCTCGTTGGCTCCTTTGTCAAAGATAAGGTAGCAGAGTACATCTGGAGTTATTTCTGTATCTTCCAATCTATTCTATTGATCCTCAGGTCTTTTTATTTGCCAATACCATGCTGTTTTTAATCACAGTGGCTTTGTAGTATAGTTTCAAGTTGGGGATTATGATACCCCCCTGCCATATCTCTGTTACTTTTGCTATTATAGGTCTCTTCTGTTTCCAAATGAATTTTTGTATTATTTTCTCTAGTTCAGTGACATATACTGTTGCAATTTCAATTGGGATTGCATTGAATCTGTATAGCAGTTTTGGTAGTATGGCCATTTTCACTATGTTGATTCTTCCTACCCAGGAGCAGGGGATATCTTTCCATTTTCTTATATCCTCTTCAATCCCTTTTTTTTAGAGTGCTGTGGTTTTTCAGTGTAGAGGATTTTTTTTTCTTCCTTCATTAGAGTGATTCCTAGATACTTCATTTTTTTTTTTTTGGATGGTATTGTCAAAGGAATTGTTTTCCTAATTTCTCTCACACAGAGTCTGTTATCTGTGTACAAGAAGGCTATTGATTTTTGAGTGTTGACCTTGTGTCCTGCTACTCTGCTGAAAGTGTCAATTAAGTCTAGAAGCCTTTTGGCAAAGTTTTGGGGTCTTTTATGTAGCATATCATATCATCAAGAAATAATGACAGTTTAACTTCTTCCTTTCCTATCTTTATTTCTTTAATTTCTTTCTCATGTCTAATTGCTGTGGCTAATGTTTCCAGAATTATATTGAATAGAAGTGGTAATAGTCAACATTTTTGTCTTGTTCCTATTTTAGTGTGAAAGTTTTCAATTTTTGGCCATTTAATATGATGTTGGCTGTTGGTTTTTCATAGATAGTCTTTATTAAATTGAGATAAAGATGACCATCTATTCCAATTTTGTGCAGGAATTTTTATCATGAATGGGTGTTGAATTTTGTAGATTGCTTTTTCTGCATCTACTGAGATGATCATATAGTTTTTGTCCTTGACTCTCTTAATATAGTGTATTACAGTTATTGATTTTAATATGTTCAACCATCCTCACATCCCTGGGATAAATCCAACTTGGTCAGAGTGTATGATCTTCCTGATGTCTCTTGTATTGTGTTTGCCAGTATCTTATTGAGGATATCTGCATATATGTTCCTTTAGGAGAGTAATCTGTAGTTCTCTTTTTTGGGTGGGTCTTTCCCTGGTTTGGAATCAAAGTAATACTTGCTTCCAGGAATGAATTTGGAAGTATTGCTTCCCTTTCAATTTCACTAAAAAGTTTAAAGAGTAGTAGAAGTCATTCTTCACTAAATTTCTTATAGAACTCAGCAGTGAAGACTTCAGGACCTGGGCTTTTCTTCTTTGGTAAACTTTTAATTATATTTTCAATTTCTCTGATTGTAATTGGGGTGTTTTAGAATTTTTTTATCTACTTTATTCAACTTTGGTAACTAATAAGTATTAATAAATCTGTGCATTTCTTCTGTGTTTTCCATTTTATTAGAGTACAGGTTCTCAAAGTAGGTGTTGATGATCCTCTGGATTTCTGCTGTATTTGTTATGAACTCACCCTTTTTATTCCTAATTGCATGGATCTGAGCCTTTTCTTTCCTATTTTTTTGACAAGTTTGACTGAAGGTTTATTGATTTTATTTATGTTTTCACAAAACCAACTCTTTGAATCATTGATTTTTTTTTTTTGTCTCATCCTCTTAGTTTCCATTGCGTTGATTTCTGCTCTGAACTTTATAATTTCCTCCCTTGTAAGAGCTTTGAGTTTTTCTTGCTTTTCTTTTTCTAGGAGTCTAAGATTCATTATTAGGTTGTTATCTGAGCTCGCTCTGTTTTCCTAGTGCGGGCATTCATTGCTATGAATTTTCCACAAAGAATTGCTTTTGTTGTGTCCCATAGATTCCCTTATGTTGTATTGGCTTTATCATTTATGTGTAAAATCTGACTAATTTCTTCTTTAGTTTCCTCTGTGACCCTCGACTGTTTAAGAGAGTGTTGTTCAATTTCCATGCGTTTGTGAAGTTCTTATGGTTTCTTATACTATTGATCTCCAGCTTCATTGCACTATGGTCTGATAATATACATGGGATAACTTCGATTCCTTTGTATTAATTTAAACATGTTCTATGACCTAGTATGGGTTCTATTTTGGAGAATGACCCATGTGCACCCAAAAAGAATATATATTCTGATTTTGTTGGGTGAAACACTATGTAGATATCTATTAAGTTCATTTCATCAGAAGCTTGGTTCAGTTCTAGTATTTTGCTATTGTTTTTTTTTTTCTAGATGACCTGTCTATTTGTGATAGTGAGGTTTTTAGGTCCCCCACTACAATTGTATTAGTGCTTATTTGGTTGTTCATGTCCCTTAATATTTGTTTTATAAAGTTGGGGGCATTAATATTTGTTGCATATATATTTGTGATTGTCACCTCTTCCTCTTGGATTGTTCCCTTTACAAGAATGTAGTGGCCTTCTTTGTCTCTCTTAATCAGTTTTGGTTTGAAATTTACCTTGACTGTGAATAACATAGCTACCGCTGCTTTTTTCTGGGCTCCTGTCACAAGGAGAACTGTTTTCCATCCTTTCACTTTCAGTCTATGGGCTTCTTTTTGCAGTAGGTGTGTTTCTTGTATATAACATATGTTGGAATTTGTTTCTTAATCCATTCTGCCAGTCTGTTTCTCTAGATTGGTGAATTGAAGCCTTTGACAATGATAGTTATAACTGTTATGTACTGACGTATTATTGTCATGTTATTGTCTCTTTTTAATTTTCTCCCTCTCCCATTAGTTTCTTCTCTTGCCTAATTGATTTGCTCTGTTGGACCTCATGCTGTTGTGATTTTCATTGTCTTTTTCTAGGATATTATTTAGAATTGCTTGTAATGCTGGTTTGGTATTCATGAAGTTTCTCAGGTGTTCTTTATCATGGAAGTATCTTATTTCCCCACCCATTTTGAAAGAGAGTTTTGCAGGATACATCAGTCTAGGGTGGAGCTTGTTTGCTTTTAGAACTTGAAACACCTCACTCCAGGCTCTCCTTGACCTGAGGGTTTGTGTTGAAAAGTCTGCTGTGATTCTGAAGGGCTTTCCTTTGTTTATGATTTATTTCTTTTCTCTAACTGCTTATAGTATTTGTTCTTCTGTTGGGTTTCTGGGATCTTGACTACTATATAGCTAGGTGTAGATTTTTTTATCATGACTAGTTGGAGTTCTATATGCCTCCCTTATCCTGAACTCATCTATTTTTTTTTGTCCGATTCTGTTCTAGACTCTCTAATCATGTCTTCCATTATGCTCACCATCTTTTAATTATCTGGGAAATTATTTCTGTTTTGAATTTTTCTAGAGCCTGATCCCTTTTTTTTACTTCCTGTGCTGAGTTCAGTTTTCCTGGCCATAGATTGTCAGACTTTTCCACATTTTCCCCCTAGAGTTTGCCATTGGTTAACTTGAATCCTGTCTTTGTGCCTTGCTTAAGTGTTTTCTCATTTTTATTTTTGTTGTTGGGCTTTCCTTGATTTAATTCCTGGATTAGTACTTTGATCTTCCTCATATAGCTGCTGTTTTAATTTTGAGTTTCTAATGACTCATAGACATTCTCATTTTCATAATATCAGAAAGGGCAACTCATTAAATCAACCTCAACCCTTTAGCATGGTTGATATGATCAGCAACACCATAGCATCAAGCCGAGTTTAGAAATTTACCCTTTGTGGTAGTTATTAATTTATCACCTTTAAACCATGTGGATTAAATAAAAATTGAGGACCAGCCAAAAATATGTTTATAGTAAATAAGTTCTTCAATATAGCATCTTTACCCTTCAGGATTGGAACTTAGATGGAGTTAGGAGGAGAGGAATAGATAGGTAGAAGAATAAGAGAAGGTTTCGATTGAAGCCAGAGGACACATGATGATCTTACAAACTCTAGGAAACTGTAGAAGACAAGAGGGAAAGACAGAGTACAATAACAAAGACAAGAATAAAACAACTTAACAGTAATAGGGAAACTATGAGTTATACTCACTTTCCTTTGAAACTAATGACACTCAAGTGAAGGAAAAAGAGAAGAAAAGATAAAGAATGAAGAAACTTGAAATAAGGCAGGAAGAGGAAAAAAAAGGGAGATGAAGAATAATGTGGGGGAGCAACAGACTGAGTGGGAAAAAGAAGAAAGAAAAAAGGAAGAATTTTCAGAATGGAAAAAAATAAAATTTTAAAGCTAAATATTAAAATTTAAAACTATGAGGAAGAAAAGAAAAAATATTTGAAAAGCCTCTTTCAGGGTATATCTCTGCTGTCACAATAATGTGGGCAGCAATGTGCAGAACTAAGTCAATTAGTTGCATCTAACCAATGGCAGACCCCTGAGGTTCAGGCTGAATTCTGGCTGCAAGGACCAAGTTTAGCTTCCTGATCTCCTGCAGGGTTGAGCTCTGCAAGATTCTACTATAGGATCCCACTGCCTTTCCCCTGAAGATAGTCCAAGTTCTGATGGAAGGTAGTGATTCCTCCAATTTACCAACCATAGAGAACTGATGTGCCTTTTTTGCAGTTGTGCACCTCGTCTATCTTCTGGAACTCAGTAAAATGACCTTTATGACCAACTGTGTCCCTGCAGTGTGGATCCAGGTATTGGCACAATCATGAGGCCTGTGAGCACTTGGGGGGCAGGTGTTGCTTCAAAGGCTCCTGCGTGGCTGGGCAGTCCTCACCAGTCTGCTCCAATGAAGGTCCGGGGTGCTAGCGAGCTCCCTGTACAGCTGGTCATTCTTCACTGGTCTGGGGTGCTAGTGAGCTCCCCGAGCAGCTGGGTGAGCCTCACCAGTCTGTAGACTAGGATTTTAAATCTCTCAGTATGTGAGTTCTCAAAGTGAAAATAATTAAGATTAAGATTCCAATTAAGATTCCTGGAACAGTATTAACTGATGTTGCTTTGTTTTTTGGATAGAATAAGGGTTCCAAAGATAAAATAAATATTTTTCTGTTCCTTATTGACATGTAACAAGCTCTGAATGTATAACATGAATGTTTTATCTCACCTACCAAATGTGTAAAGTCTCAGAAAGCCAAGAACAAACACAACTTTGATTTTCTTACATAAACTAGGTAGTCGATAAGTGCTCTTGAATGAATACTGCAAATGAAAGAAAATAGGTGTTAGTGCTTATTACTAGGGAATAACTGTGGGGTAACATTATCCTTAAGTTCAACCATAAACTGATATCCATTGGCTTACTTTGTCTACACATATGGGCAGCAGTTTAAAACAGATGTTGGGAATTTGGAAAAGGTGTTGAGAAGAATTATTTCAGCTTTGAAGGAATAAGCTTCATGAAAGAGGTTCAAAGTAGTGGTCTTTCTCACATAAATAAATACAAATGTCATTTTTAAAAATAAGGAGAATCCATAATTGA
Source organism: Fukomys damarensis (assembly GCF_012274545.1). Taxonomy (NCBI): domain Eukaryota; kingdom Metazoa; phylum Chordata; class Mammalia; order Rodentia; family Bathyergidae; genus Fukomys; species Fukomys damarensis. The sequence continues at coordinate 79,252,408 of NW_022900926.1, read as the reverse complement.
TTATGTATGGAGGTAAGCTAGTGAACCTTCCTTTATAAGATGGACAAAGTTAAAATTTGATTTATGTTAAATATTTTTGGAAATATGAGTTTCACATTAAATATTAACTGTATGAAAACACATTATTAATATCATGAGCTTTTCAGTTTACAACATGCATTTATACATAGTATTGCATTTGTTCTCATTTTATTCTCACAGATATTCAGAGCTTCAGACAGACTAGATATCTTTATTTTCACTTCAGCAAAATAAATCTGTAGCTCAGAGAAATTTGTGCCTTTCTCAGGAACCCATGATTAACAGGTGGACCCAGATTACAGGTTTTCTTACTTTTGTGGTGGTGTCCTTTAGGCTACCTTGCCTGGAGGTAGAAATGAAGTCACTTGCCTAACAATTCTAAATTCTTAAAGAACATGGAATGCATCCTTCGCACACAATTCAGTAGTACTGTATATCTGAGTTGAGCTTTTGGATGATAGCTGGTTAGTATGGACAAGATATTTTTACAACACACTGAAGGCAAAAAACAAATTTAAAGCCCTAACTATGACCCTCTTCATCTGAATCCATTTTACTTGTTTCTGAATTTTCAAGGGTAAAAGTGTGACAGCAGTCCATATTGCTATGCTGATGGGTTATTTCCCTTCTTCTGCCTTTAAATGCTTTAAATCTGTCAAAGAAAGGCACTTCCTCTCACTACTGTGCCTCCTTACTTCAAACAGAGGCAGCAGCCCGTTGAGAGAGGTGACCTGGCTGCACAGCATGAGCTGTCCAAGCTCACTGGAAGCAGTAGCTCAGGCAAAAGGAAAAACAGAATTTCACCTGCCAACAGGAGCCCCCAAATGGAATTAACAAGGAACAGATAAAAACTATAGACTATAATTATATTCTATCAAAAAGATCTTTAGCAATAGACTTTCCCTAAAGTTACCATCAAAAGAGAAGGATAAAAGTATAATTTTCTTCTGTATTATTTTTTGCCACTTTAGTGATTAGAAGAATTTAAGTGAGTGCACAAGAAAATTACCCCCTGGGTCAATGAAAAGTAACTGTATCCTCAAGGGAGAGTTGATGTAAATGGGTTTTCCCCATTTCTAATTATGAAATAATCCTTATGGGCAATCTTACTAAAATAGCTTACATAAGTAAAAAAAAAGTTCAGTGGGTCTTCGTACAGCCCTTCCAATGTACAGAGCATTGACTGGGTGTTTCAGTCCTATCCCTAGAGTTTGCAGTGTAGTGGAACATGCACATGATAAACACTTGAAATGAACTGAAGACAGTGAATATCTTCATTAGAGAAGGACAAAAGGAAAGGATGCAGAAGCAGAAACAAGAGAGATCATGTCTAGTTGAGGAAATCAAAAATAATTTAGTAGAGAAATGATATTTTGGCTAGGTTTAAACAATCATATAGTTTTAAATATATGGAAATGACTGAGGCATTATTAAAATATAGTCTGGGGCTGGGATTTAGCTCAGTGGCACCATGTCTGCCTTGCAAGCTCGAAGTCCTGAGTTTGATTCCCCAGTACCAAAACAAAATAAAAAAAAAAACACATTATAGTCTGTGTCAATTAAGCTGAATTGTCAATTTGATATACTTTTGAACTGCCTGTAAGATTAGTAAAACACACTTCTTGAAATGGCTAGGTGAGGGTGTGAGTTTGGGTACTATATGGTCCCTACTTCTGAGTAGCTTTGCTCCATCGTGTCCCTTTCCCATGATATTACTGGGAATGATCCAACTATGGCCTGAAACCTCCAGAACCAGGAGCAAAAATAAGCCCTTTGGCCATTAAATTGTGTACTTCAGATATTCTGTTATAGTGATGAAAAACTGAACGAAATACAGGTGGAGGAAATAGTGTGAGAAAATAATCAAGTTTGTGGCAAAAATTTTATACAAATGTCATAAATTGAACACATTTCAGTTTGATCACAGCACAGGTGTGTGAAAATTAGTAAGAATTAGAGAGGTCAGCAAGAGGCCACAAGAAATTCAGATTTTATTCTGTGGGCAATAGAAAACCACTCAAGGTTATTGAATCTGGAATAAAATGATCGATATTATGCTGTGAAGGTTAATTTGGGAGTGAATCATGGGATGTGCAGGAGAAGAGAAAAGATGAGGCTGGAAGGGGGATTACAGTTAAAAATTAATTGCAATGGGCTAGAAAAGTGATGCCCCAGTTCTGACTTTGTAGATGTAGTAGAAGTAGAGATAAGGGGATGAGTAAAACTTGCTGTCCATCCATTCATTTTGTGTTAGAGATTTCATAGTCTATGAGACTTTGAAATCATATTGGTGAGAAAAATAGAAAAGGTCTTTTCCTTCATATCACTTAGAATATATAGTAAAGAAAATTTTGTACTTACATGATTGTAAACAGCAAATGCAACTTTTGAAGGGAATACACTTAGTGCTAAAAGACTATGTTGTGGAAGATTTGACACCGGCCTGTGGAGATGGGGAAGGATTTCTGGAAAAATTAACATTTGATATGAAGTCAGGATAAAAAAAAATTAAATATAAAACCAAAGGTTGTGGAACAGCACTGTATTCAGGAGGACCAACATTTTCAAATGCCTAAAGGGGAGAGAAAATTTGGTGTTAAATTCAAGCAACTAGAAGGAAATCAGTAAAGCTGAGGTACAGGGAACACAAGGGAGAGCAATGTGAGGTGGGAAAAGCCATAGCAGGGGCGAAATAATTCAAGGCTCTGTGGGTCTGATCAAGTCTAGTTTAGTACGAGGGCAATGGGTTTGAAATGAGAGATACTTGTCACTTAAACAAATAACTCTGGCAGTTGTGTGGAGAATGATCTTGAGACCAAGTAAGAGGCTGTAACAGTATTCAAGGTATGAGACGATAGTAGCCCAAACCAAGTTGGTTGCAGATAGGAGAGAGGCAAATTGTGTAAGTTTTATTGATAGAGTAGATGTGGAGTTAGACAAATGTCTTTGGAGTTTCTGTTGATTCATGAAACCATTCAAAAAATCAGGGAGAAAATTATGGCTTTGGTTTCAAGAGAACTGAACTGACATTGCCTTTAAGACACGTGAATGAAAGAGTCTAGTAAGCAGCTGGAGATACAGGTCTGGAGCTGGATGTAGCTTGCACACTTCAGAGGGATGACTCATGGGGGAGATAAAACTTATCACACTGATTTGTTAGGTTTAGAGAGGCTGAAGAGAAGAGGGACTAAGACGGGTATTCAAAGATATCAATATTTAATGGCCAACCAGGATGACAGTGTTAGGAAAGAAGATAGAAAAGGAAGAGCCAGAGACTTCTGAGGGAAAATTAAATGAGCAGCACTATGGAAGAAGAGAACATGTTTCCAAAAATTAGGAGCAACCCATGGTGCTCTATACTGCTGTAGTCAGGCACTGAGCAGTCATATAAAAGGAGCACTGAAAATATCCACTGGGTTTAGTGTCTCAGATGTTGTCAGCGACTTCAGGGTGAAACACTTCAGTAGGCATGATTGGACCACCACAGAGTAAAACTGGCTGGAGAGTCTTGAGGAGAAAGGAAAGCATTGAACAGAAGAAAACCTTTAGGAGAAATTTAAGTGTGAAGGAGATGAATAGGGTGGTAGCTACAAAAAGAAATGGGATAGAGATTTTTAAATATACAGTTACCTCCTTCAGAAGATCATTTGAGTCACTTTGTGATAAATGTTAAATGAACTATAATGTCTGAACAGAAATAGCAAAGTGCAATCTTGTAAAAGCAAAGTAAGCAAATGGTCTATCCATGAAGGATAGTATAACTGAAGATTAAATTTTTCAAAAAAAAATTTTTTCCCAAGACTCACTGTAAGCTAAGGCAGACAGGAGAAGACTGTGGGTCATGTAAGCCTCATCAAAACTAGTAATAAAAGTAGCTAATATCAATGAGTGATTTCTGTTGTACATGTAGTATCTTATTTAGTTCTCATGAAGCAGTTATTTCTGTTACCCAAACGAGGACACTTGGTCTAGAGGGTAAATTGCAAAGGTCACCAAGATAATAAATGTTAGAAGGATATTTAGGATAAGCCTACGCACTTTGACTCAAGGCCACACTATTTCTAAGTGTGCTACATTGTCTTCATTGTGCTCCTTCTGAGAAGTTCCTTCTCATGCCACATGCAAAGGAATTGCTCACAGGGGATCTCACTCCAGGGCATTGAACAGTACAGTGGGGACCGCCAATCTGCTTTAAGCAGCTGTCCTAGCCATTGCTTTTTTTACTTTTTTTTTTTTTTTTTTTAAGCATCAGTGAATATCCAGATCTGTGGGAAACTTTCCCACAGTACTTCCTGCTTCATGCCTGACCTTGTAGTATCAGCACTAACACACTCCTCTGTCCTGCAGAGGCAATTTGATCAGGTTCTGCTTGTACCCTAGACTGTAGCCCTCACTTACGTGTTTTGCAGATTTTCTATCCTGTTCTACAAATGCTTCCCTTTGCTGAGTTTCTTAGGATCATCTACTTATTGAGGTGATCAAGGTTCTTCTTTCTTTCTTTTTTTTTTGGTACTGGGGATCGAACTCAGGACTTTGCGCTTATGAGGCAGGCAGCAGCAGCACTGAGCTAAACCCCTGGCCCTCTTCCTTTCCTTCCATCCTTCCTCCCTCCCTCTCTTCCTTCCTTCCTTCCTTCCTTCTTCCCTTTCTCTCTTTCCTCCTGTTTCATTTTTTAAGTTACAATAAAATTTAGAGAATTCAAAGAAATTAAGGAAAAAATCAGATACCTATAATTTTTTCACTCCTTTACAAGAACTGATAACATTAAACAGTTTTACTATCTTTGCTTTATAGAGCTACATATGTTTAACACATATCTTTTGATTTAGCCTCTGTACTATTGCTTTGTATCAATATTTATGCAAATGAAATAATAGCAAAGATAATGCTTTCTTCCCTTATCTATTTTAAATGATTTCTAGTAGCATTAAAGATTTATCTAACAGATATTTTTAAATGGCAGGGTAGTATTTCATCAGAAGGGGGAGTATTCCATTTACCCATTTCTACATTATTGGGAATCAGATTTTCTTTTCATAGTTTTCACAGTTAGGGGTAATACTGCTCTCACTGGACATAAATTTCTGGGCTGAAGCAGTATTTTCTTTTTCTTAGGAAATTTCCTATGAGTTAAATTATTATAATAGTCATCTGTTTACTTTGAAATAGAAGGAATAGTAGTAATCTTTTTACTTAGTAAAATGAACCTACCTCAAGGGCACTACCTTTTAGATTTAATGTAATTGTCTATAGAAAGTAGCACAGTGTTTTGCACTAAGTAGTTGCTCAGCAAGTGATGGTGCTGCTGGTGATTGTTCTAGATTAACAAATTATCATTGAGCTTAGTTCTAGGGGTACCATTGTCAATTTTAAAGGTATTCTTTTTAAAATAATATTTTATTGCATGATTTTTTATATAATTTCTTTATTCCTTTATGGTATTCCTATTTGATAAGAGGAAGAAAATACATTTTAGAACCTTAAAAGTAGGCAGGCACCCAAGAAAACCTTTATTATGTGTGTGCTGCACCTCTCACACTTCATGTTCATGTGCATTGTCATTATACCCAGTTTACAGATGATTAGATTGAAACTGAAACGTGTTACCTCATACGTTCAGACTTACATCACTTGTATGTGGCAGAGGATGGCTTCGAAATAGATGCTTTAATTCCAGAGCCTATCCATTTCACCACTGCTGTAGGAGAGAAGGCAAACAATATGAATTTGTGCTTTTTGTAACTAAAACTAAATGGTGACCTTAAAATAAGGCAGCGACAGTATGATTCTAAGTTCTTCCCTTATGTCCATTAAAATCTATTCTTATTAAGGGCTTCATACATTATCTATTTAAAGTTCCATGTGTTTGTAATTATCTTTTGATACAATATAGCATTTTAACGTACTCGTGTAAGTTTGTTTATGGCATTGTAAACCTTAGTAAACTGGTGGGGTGAAGGAATCTGGGGGACTGAGGAGGAGCCCTTTCCTGAAGACACTAGGGGAGAAGCCATACATCACCCCATCAGGTCACTGGCCTTTAACTCGGGCTCTTCTTTCTCTCTTTTCATTTCACCCTCCCTGATTCCTTCCCTCAGCTATTTCTTAGAAGCAATTTGGAGAAAGTATCTTTAGAAGGAATAAAAATGAATGCATCAGTGCTTTTGGAAGCAAGCAGAATGATTGAAATTTGATGTTTATATTCATTACTATCTATTCTTTCAAGCTTTTGATTTTAGCTTCAGGACTTTTGATCCTAGGAAGAGCATTGTGCTATGCTGGTTTAGATGAAGAAGAATGAGGAAAGACAACATTGGGAGAACAAGAGTGGAACAACTACAAATAGCAACCATCACCGTGTGCTTGTTTTAACCTTCTGTGCTCGCACATAGTATTTCGTACTTAGAGAGTCCTTAATGGAATGATTGCCTTGAATTAAAGGAAAATGGTTAAGAAAATGATGGATACACAGTTTTTTTCCCTCCTGCCGTTTATGAAACGGACTGACTTTAAAGCTTTTGCAGCGGTTTTTGTTTCAAGGAGGGAAGAATGTGCATAGGAGTGGAAATTATTCAAGGACATCATCTTTCTTGATTTTTCTCATTTCCTTCCTCAAGTGAGTAAAGAGCAATATTGTGAGGTTAGAATATATGCCAGTAAATACTTTTCATAGTTACTAATTTTATGTGCAGTGCCTCTGGTACTATTAAGAAACACCCAAAGACTATCGAATCAACTTTGACTTCTAGTATAGCCACCTGCCAAACCAATTGAACAGCATGAGGATTTTCACTGGATGGAGAGGCAAGTTGACAGCATGCAAATGTCAACAGTAAGTTTTCTACAAAAACGATGGGCAAACTACCAGTATAATCTGTTCTTGCTGTGCGATAACATAAAATACATTAAGGATTAACTATTCCTGGAGTACTTTGAGGCCATGGGTTTGCCAATAGAGCCAATGGCCCCAACCTGCTTCTAATTTTTCAGTGAAGGAAGATGGTTATTAAAGATGGACAGAATTAAACTGTTGTTTCTGTTCACTACCAGGTTGTCCCATTCCACTTAGATTCTTAGTTTTGTACATTAGTCTGTGAATTATTTTTGGAGGCAGAGCTAAGGTGAAAAACTGTTCTTTCTTTCATAATGAATAAGCAAAGTGGAAGTAAAATTCTTCCATTCTAATTCTATAATATTTATGGGCTCATTTGGAAAACTGCATTTGTTTTTGAAAACTTTGAATCAAAAGGAGGGCAGTGATAGGCTTCTCTGAAATGTGCATGAAATATTATGCCCAATAAGTTCTTCCCTTATGTCCATTAAAATCTATTCTTATTAAGGGCTTCATACATTATCTATTTAAAGTTCCATGTGTTTGTAATTATCTTTTGATACAATATAGCATTTTAACGTACTCGTGTAAGTTTGTTTATGGCATTGTAAACCTTAGTAAACTGGTGGGGTGAAGGAATCTGGGGGACTGAGGAGGAGCCCTTTCCTGAAGACACTAGGGGAGAAGCCATACATCACCCCATCAGGTCACTGGCCTTTAACTCGGGCTCTTCTTTCTCTCTTTTCATTTCACCCTCCCTGATTCCTTCCCTCAGCTATTTCTTAGAAGCAATTTGGAGAAAGTATCTTTAGAAGGAATAAAAATGAATGCATCAGTGCTTTTGGAAGCAAGCAGAATGATTGAAATTTGATGTTTATATTCATTACTATCTATTCTTTCAAGCTTTTGATTTTAGCTTCAGGACTTTTGATCCTAGGAAGAGCATTGTGCTATGCTGGTTTAGATGAAGAAGAATGAGGAAAGACAACATTGGGAGAACAAGAGTGGAACAACTACAAATAGCAACCATCACCGTGTGCTTGTTTTAACCTTCTGTGCTCGCACATAGTATTTCGTACTTAGAGAGTCCTTAATGGAATGATTGCCTTGAATTAAAGGAAAATGGTTAAGAAAATGATGGATACACAGTTTTTTTCCCTCCTGCCGTTTATGAAACGGACTGACTTTAAAGCTTTTGCAGCGGTTTTTGTTTCAAGGAGGGAAGAATGTGCATAGGAGTGGAAATTATTCAAGGACATCATCTTTCTTGATTTTTCTCATTTCCTTCCTCAAGTGAGTAAAGAGCAATATTGTGAGGTTAGAATATATGCCAGTAAATACTTTTCATAGTTACTAATTTTATGTGCAGTGCCTCTGGTACTATTAAGAAACACCCAAAGACTATCGAATCAACTTTGACTTCTAGTATAGCCACCTGCCAAACCAATTGAACAGCATGAGGATTTTCACTGGATGGAGAGGCAAGTTGACAGCATGCAAATGTCAACAGTAAGTTTTCTACAAAAACGATGGGCAAACTACCAGTATAATCTGTTCTTGCTGTGCGATAACATAAAATACATTAAGGATTAACTATTCCTGGAGTACTTTGAGGCCATGGGTTTGCCAATAGAGCCAATGGCCCCAACCTGCTTCTAATTTTTCAGTGAAGGAAGATGGTTATTAAAGATGGACAGAATTAAACTGTTGTTTCTGTTCACTACCAGGTTGTCCCATTCCACTTAGATTCTTAGTTTTGTACATTAGTCTGTGAATTATTTTTGGAGGCAGAGCTAAGGTGAAAAACTGTTCTTTCTTTCATAATGAATAAGCAAAGTGGAAGTAAAATTCTTCCATTCTAATTCTATAATATTTATGGGCTCATTTGGAAAACTGCATTTGTTTTTGAAAACTTTGAATCAAAAGGAGGGCAGTGATAGGCTTCTCTGAAATGTGCATGAAATATTATGCCCATTTAAAGAAATTTATGGTAAAAGTTACATTGCTTCTTATGAAAAAGGACTCTCAGAACTGCTTCAGAAGGTGGCAATGGTGATAGGTTGTGTGTTCCAAGTGAAGGTATTTTGAGGGGGACTGATGGCTATATATCTTTCATTTCAATATTTTTAATTTAAATATTCACTGTCTGTTTTTATCACAAATGTACAGTAAAGCTTGCTTTTATAACTTGTATGGTGATCTGCTAGTATGGGCTTCAGTTTGAGGTTTCCCTCTATACTCTCTGTTCTCAAACCTGTACTTACAGCTGCCCTAAGGAAGCACTTGATTCTTAATCTCATTATCAAAGTGGACTAGAGATTGTTGATCACAAACTTGTGGTGTCAAGCATAAAACCTAGGGACAAGGAAACTTTTCTATCCTCTGAAATGGCCTTCTTTGTTGGCCTTGGAAAATTTGTGAGGAATTGAGAAGTAGAAGGGAAACAGCTCCCTGAGCAAGGTATTCATATGCAAAAGCACCACAGAGCAAACAAAAAGAGAACACAGAATGGGGTAGGGTAGAAACAGACCTCTCAAGTTCTGTTAGGCAGTTTGAAGCCCACACAGAGCCTCGACCCTTGGCTATGTCCCAGACTGGACACGAGGAAATATGTTTGTAAATTCTTGCCAAGCAAAGGCAGGAGAAGTGAGCCATCTGGTGTGGGATGTCCGTGCTGCTTAACTCTATCAGGAAGCAGGTGGCTCCACTACAGGAGGCTTGCAGGCTGAAAACAGGAGAAAGTGCAGACTGCATTGATATGATGGACACTGGGATGTTGGCATACGAGACAGAAGCTTACTGAATTAAGAGGGAGGATTGCAGAAGGAAAAATTTCCCCTTTTGCTCTCTCTTCACTTTTACTAGTATTCAGTTTTGTTCTGGGAAGCATTTATTGACTGCCTACATGTATGCAACACTGTGCCTTTTGGGAAATAATTAAAAAAACATGTCATGGAAGAGAAGGAATAATCATTCTTTAGGGAAGAAACAATTACAATGGGAACACTGCATCACAGCTCCCTCTGTGCCTGGGAGACTGGCATCAGTAGTGCAGCACCCTTTGAAGCTGTGTTCCTTTCCTTCAGGAGGAAGCAGTGTAAATGCACAACTCAAACGAAATAAAAACTTTGGGTTTTTGTTTTGTTTTTAGAAAGTGTTATAGTCACTATACTTTAAACACACATATTCTCTCCAGTGTGAATTACCTCTGGCTCTGTCTCACCTCCCCCACACACCCCTTTCTTTGTCAAATGTAATCTACTTTATCCATTTAAAATTTGATTACTGTAGGCTTGGAAAAGGTACAGTTAGGAAAAAAAACAAGCACAGAAAAACATTAAAGATTATAATTCTATATAAATGTAGAAAGTTAGTTGGTATGGGAATCCTTTTGTTTATTGAATAAATAACTCAAAGTTTAGTGAAAATAAATGTCTTACCTAAGGTTGTAATTCATTCAAATTAAAATTGAGGAAAAATTAGTTCACGTCTTTTAATCTGAAAGCTATAAAAATAACACTGAGTTACTTTGAAATATGAACACAAATACTTGTTTTGATATTATAACAAATGCTGATGAGGCCATAGGGAAAAGAGAACCCTTCTACACTGTTGGTGTTAATGTGAAATTGTACAAATAGTTTTTATTGAAACATGGTGGTGATTTCTATTTTCCACCTTTTTTCTTAAATATTCTCTGGGAAACTCAGTAAGGGTCAATAACTTCCTTCTTACCTTATACCCTTCTGGTATACCTAATTCTTCCAATAAATCAATCTTTTTTTTTTAATATAACATGTTACCTGTAGTCAATATACACACACACACACTCAATGAAACTTTAGTGGTTGGTTTTATATATTTGTTTATTTATTTATTGGTTTGTTGTTTCACATTTTAGTAACATATTTCACTTTTAATTATTTTCTAAATTAACTATTCACAGCTAAGCTTTTTGAAAGTTCATTTGTCTGAGGCTGGAACACTAGGATAATTGCAGGTAAATGTGAAAATAACTTGTAAATATTAACTTTACACAACATTCTCCCAATATAACATGATACCTAAGCCCCAAATAACTTCTGTGCTATTCTATATAATAAATGATATATAATATCACTGAGAAATGCTACTTTAAAGCAAATCATAAAGAACAAGATAGTCTTGATTATATTCTCGATAACAAAATCTAAAATTTTATAATGAAGGTTTTTGAAAAATTTTTTATTAATTTATGTACAGTGAGAGGAAAAAGACTAAATTAGAAGAAATATTTTGTATATGAGGTAGAGTGTTAATATTTGATTTTGAGAATGATTGTAAAATTATATATATAT
>NW_022900926.1:79192928-79241051 GCF_012274545.1 Fukomys damarensis | reverse complement strand
ACACACACACACATACATATATTAAATAGTTTTATCAGGAAAAAATGTGACAGAAGAGCTAAGAAAATGGAATCAATGTTTCAGGAAAGATTTTAGTTATAACTTACAAAAGACCTGCTCGCTCTATGTATCTTATTTACAGTGTGTCCTAACAAAGAATCTTTTGGGCAATATATTGGGTAACCATAATGATAGGAAAATACTATCTTCCTGATAGGCTGCAAATATAAGTCCTGGTTTAAAATAACACCATTCATTTCTGATGGCTTTGTGTGCTCTTGCTTCATATATTATAATTTTGCTTTGAGTTGACCAACCAGAGATTAGAGTTTTCTATACATAGTAATTTTCTTTTAGATCTAAAGTTTTACAAGTATTTCTTTAAAATACCTTCTGTGCTCCACTACTGGCTGATATTTATTGAATGCTTGTTATACTCACGCCATTATGCTAAGCGCCTACAGCATTATATCAATACAACCTATAAAACAGCTACTTTCTTTATCCCCATTTTACAGATGAGAAACCAGGTGCTCAGAGAGATTAAATTGATTGCCAAAGTCATCCAGCCAGTAAGTAGGAAAATTAATCACACCCAGAGGCTGTGTTTTCCACTATTGTGCTCTGGTGCAGAGCCACAGACTGGGGCTGTTTTTTATCTGGAACTTGACTAGTAAATTGGGAGTCAGCAGTGCTCTTCATAATCGGTCTCTGTAGGCAGTGCAGCACATAAGAAGGAGAGTTGAGGAATGTGACGGAGATGTAATTCCACAGTAGCATTAGGGGAAAGTGAGATTATCAACTGACTTAGGGAAAGGTAGTGAGCAGTTCAGCAATGGATTCAGACTCTCAGTCCTCTCCCAGAGCCCCTCATTGAAAATCTGTGTGGTGGTTTATGCGTGCATGGACCAACACTCCCCTCTTCTCAAAGAAAGTTGGTCAGGGCTGAAAAAAACCTGAAGAATTTATGCTGCCCTCCTTCAACTGGAGAACATTTGCTTTGGTTTTTTTATCCTTTTATTTTGAACTTTTGCTGTATCTATGACTCCAGGATTTCATTTGAAAATTAAACTTTGCCACTTAAAAAAATTAGAAACCACAGACCTATGTCTCTTCATGAGTTTTTACGTGCAGAAAGTGAAGTTTAACTAATGACTGGTCCAAAGCAGATTGTTGACAGATCCTAAGTTGGAACTCAGAAACCAGCTTTTGTGCTTTTTAATTAAAAATATTTTAGCTGTGCGTTCTACAAGGAGGGAGAACGGTTTCAGAATCAAACATTCTACTCATGAATCTTTTTGGATTCCTCTGGGGTAGCCAGAGTAAATTTAAATTTTCTGTGGCTTAGTTTCCATGTTTATAAGACCAAGAATCCGTGTTTCAGCAAACTAGCTTACAGTCTGGAACCGAGGCACATAAACATCTGCTACTGTGACACAGAAAGTTTGATAGCTAAAACATGGTAGGTACTCAAGCAATGTTTCATTTTTAGTTTATTTTTATCAGCACATGCTTGCAGTACCAAATGATTGCATCCATCATGGTGCATTAAGAGGGGTACGTAACACATCTTCATTCTTTTGTCATCTCTATCCCCTCCCCATACTACCCGTTCCCTCCATCTGTTGGTACTTATCCAGTTTGCAGAAGAGATCTATGTCTTTTGATATTTTCTGTCTTCACTGATGTTATCAACTGTGTTGATGCCATAATTTTTAGGTTGATTTGAAAGCAAAATTATGATGTAAATACTGTTTATACATGTGTCGGGCACCTTAAGGTGGTCCCATGTTTAGGTCCTATTCTTGAGTGTGGGCAGGACCTTTCATTTGCTTCTCATGAATAGACTGTGGCAAAAGATATGAATGTTTTTGCACAATTAAATAATAGTGTCAGGCAGCCATGTGTGTATCTGGTTGTGTAGGCTCTGAGAGCCATCAAGGACATAGAGGGTACAAGGGTTTGGTTAGGAAATAACAAGTATTTAACATGCATGAGGCCCTGGCTTCCATCCTCATCACCAAGAAGAAAATAGAAACCTCACTCTTAAGAAGCACGATGAGAAGAGTTCTGCCAACAACTAGAATAAGCTTGGAGTTAGATCCTCCCCCAGTCAAGCCTGTAGGAGAAGATGCTTCTTGGCTGACATGTGAATAATTGCTGTCATTTAGGACCCTGGGCAGAAAGGATCAGGGAAGCTCTGCCCCAACTTCAGATGCAAAAAATTGAAAAAATAAAACTCTGCCATTTTTTATTGTTTGTGGCATATAAAAAATACAGTCACAGTGGGAAATTCATACAAGTGTGTAACAGATCTTAATTCTTCTTATATTCCCTTCCCTTCCCCAAATTAATTTTTTGATCTCCTTTCCATTGACAAAAGGTCTATCATCATTTCCTTTATCTGTTATTTTATTTTTATTTAATATCATACATGATATTAGGCTTTATATCTGATTTATTACACTTAACATTATTGATTTAAAGTGTAATCTATTTTCTACAAATTTATTCTTCTTTGTAGCAGAGTAGTATTCCATTGTGTATGAATACCACATTTTCTTTATTCATTTGTTAATGGGCATATAGGCTGCTTCCAAAATTAGTTATTAAGAGTTGTACTGCTATAACCATGAATTAATATAATAAAATGTCTTTAATTCTTTGGGAAAATGGCTACAAAGGGAATAGTTCAGTTGAATGGAATTTAAATTTATGAGGAATCGTCACACTAATTGCTACAGTAGTTGGACTAGTTTACATTCTTGTCAACAATGTAGAAGGATTCCTTTTTCCTGATAAGCTTGCCATTTTTTCTTAATATTTGATTTCTTGATGATAGTTATTCTTTCAGGAGTAAAATAGCGTCTCAGTATTATTTTATTTTATTTTAATTTTTTGGTGTTTTTTATTCATTTTAAGTATATTTTAGGTGTACAATATGATGACATTCATTACTGGGAATTTGTAGTTGTACTTGATGTATCTTAGTCTTTATTTTTTTCCCATTCCCCTGCTCTCCCTTCAACCCTTCCACCCCTTCCTATTTACAAAGACTTTGTTTCTGTTTTTTCCTGTTCTTATATTTTTTCATTTCCTTTTTTTCCCTTTCCCCTACCCCCTTTGGACCATTTCTTTCTGCTTCATATTATCCACTATGCATTTTGGTCCTCATTTACACTTTCAGTTTCTGACACCAGATAAACTATTTGGTATTTATGCATGTGTGTCCTATTTATCTCACTTAAGAGTGCGGCTCAATGTGCATCAATTTAGCTATAAATGTCTCTAATTTCTCATTTGTTATGGCTGAGTAGTACTGCATTTTATAAAACAAAAACACACCTTTATCCAGTCACCAGTTGGTGGGCATTTGGGCTGCTTCCACTATTTAGCTATTACAAACTGTGCCACTATAAACATGGGTGCACATATATCACTATCATATGATGTTTTTAATTCCTTTGGAAAGATACCCACCAGGGGATAGCAGAGTCAAATGGGATCTCTAACTCTAGTTCTTTAAAGTATTTCCATACTGATTTCTACAGTAATTGCAACAACCTACACTCCTACCACCAGTGCAAAAGAGTTCCTTTTCCCCCACAACCCTGCCAGCATTTGTTATTGGTTGATTTCTTGATGGCAGCCATTCTTTTTGGAGAGATAGAATTTTAGCATTGTTTTCATTCGCATCTCTTGAATTACCAGTGATGTTGAACATTTTTCATATGTTTCTCTGCTGTTTCTACTTCTTCGAGAAATGTGTGTTCTTTTCAGATGCCTATTTTTGGATTGGATCTTTAAATTTGAGGGGTCTAATTTTTTTAAGTTCTTTATCTATTCTAGATAGTAGACCTTTGTCTGAGGAACAGCTGGTGAAAAAATTTTCCCATGTTGTGGTTTGTCTCTTCATGCTAGTGGTGGTTTTCTTGCTGTGCAGGAGCTCTTTAATAAGATGAGATCCCACTTTTTGATTCTTTGTGCTAGTTCCCATGCTACTGAGGTTTTTGTCATAAAGTCTTTTCCTCCACCAATGTCTTCAAGAGTTCTGCCTAAACTCTCTTCTAGCAGGTTTAGAGTTTGTCTTTTGAATTTAGATCTTTGATCCATTTCAATTTTAGTTTAGTGCATGGTGAGAGATGTAGGACTAGTTTTAATCTTTGGCAAGTTGAAACCCAATTTTTCTAGCACCGTAAAGAGGCTGTCTTTCCTCCAGTGAGGGTGTTTGGCTCCTTTGTCAAAGATGAGGTGGCTGAATGTGTCTAAAGTTGTTTCTGCATCTTCTAATCTGTTCCATTGATCCGTAGGTCCGTTTCTTTGTCAGTACCATGCTGTTTTATGACAGTAGCTTTGTAGTATAGTTTTGGTTGAGGAATGTGATAAGCTATACTTTGTCTTTGTTTCCTAGTACTGCTTTTACTATTCTAGGTCTCTTCTTGTTCTAAATGAATTTTTGGAATTTTTTCTGAAGGTCTGTGAAATATGCTCAGTCCCAATTTCAATTGGGATTGCATTGAATGTATATAGCAGTTTTGGAAGTATGGCCATTTTCACTATATTGTTTCTTCCTACCCGTCAGCAAGGGATGTCTTTCCATTTTCTGATATCTACATTGATCTCTTTTTTCAGAGTGCTGTAGTTTTCAGAGTAAAGGTCCTTTATTTCTTTCATTAGAGTAATTCCTAGGTATTTCATTTTGAAGAACCATCTCTTTGCTTCATTGAGTTTTTTTTTTATTATTCTCTTAGTCTCCATAGCATGGATTTATGTTCTGATCTTTATATTTTCCTCCCTTATGTAATCTGTGGGTTGTCTTGCTCTTCTTTTTCTAGAAGCTTGAGGTTCAGCATTAGGTTGTTTATTTGAGCTTGCTCTGCTTCCCTAATATGGGTATTCACTACTATGAATTTCCCTTGTAAGACTGCTTTCATTGTGTCCCATAAATTCTGATTTGTTTTATTGGCATTGTCCTTTAAATGTAGAAACTGTCTAATTTCTTCTTTAATTTCCTCTGTGACCCATCAGTTGTTCAGGAGTGTGTTGTTCTATTTCCATGAAATTCTTGTGGGTTTGTTTTGCTAGTGATCTCCAAATTCATTGTGCTATGATCTGATAATACACAGGGGATAACACAATTGTTTAAATTTACTTAAATGTGTTCTATGAGCAAGTATTTGCTGCTTTTGAGAACAAACTCCATGCAGTTGAAAAGAATGTTTATTCTGATTTTGTGGAGTGAATAGTCTGCAAACATCTGTTAAATTCATTTGTTCAAGAGTTTGGATTTATAGTATTTCATTTTTAAAAATTTTTTTGTCCACTTGTTTTGTCACTTGTGACATTGGAGTACTGAGGTCCCCCACTATAAATGTATTAGTCCTTATTTGATTTTTCATGTCTATTAAAATTTGTTTTATATAGTGGGTTCACTAGTATTTGGTGCATATATTTTTATGATTGTCATCTCTTCCTTTTGGACTGTTCCCTTTTCAAAGATGTAGTGGCCTCCTTTGTTTCTCTTAATTAGTATTAGTTTGTAATCCAATTTCTCTGGAAATAGGATAGCTACTCCTGCTTTTTTTCAGGTTCCTGTTGCTTGGAGCATTGTTTTCTTTAACAGTCTATGATTTTCTTTTTGAATTAGTTGTGTTTCTTGTATGCAGCATATTGTTAGATCTTGCTTCTTAATCCATTCAGCCAGTCTATTTATTTTGATTGGTGAATTGATACCATTAGCATTGATGATTATAACTGATGTGTATTGACTTATCCTTGTCATGACCTTTTCCTGTTGTTGGATTTCCTCCACTCCTTTTGCATTTAATTTCTTGCCTTGCCTACTTGATTCATTCTGTTGGGCTTCAAGGGGTTGTGACACTCATTGTCTTTTCCTAGGATATTGTTCAAAGTTTTTTTGAGTGCTGATTTTGTGTTCATGAAGTTCCTCAGGTGTTTTTTTGTTCTGGGAGTTTTTTTCTCCATTGATTTTGAAACTTATTTTTGTTGGTTACATCAATCTGGGCTGGAAGTTGTTTTCTTTTAGGGCTTGAAATACTTCACTCCTGGCTCTTCTTGAGGGTTTATGTTTAGTCTGCTGTGATACTAATGGGCTTTCTTCTGTATGAGATTTGTTTATTTTCTCTAACTGCTTATGTTTTGTTTTTCTGTTGGGTTTCTGGAGTATTAACTATAATATACCTAGGTGTAGATTTTTTTAATTGCAGCTAGTTGGTGTCCTGTGTGTCTCACTTATCTATATGTCTAATACTTTTCCCCTGCCTAGGAAGATTTCTGCCATTACTTCTGTGAACAGTTTTTTTAAAATTGTTTTCACACTCTTCTGTTTCTTCATTGACTCCAATCAGTCTTATGTTATTCTTTTTTTCATCTTCTAGCAGCTGTCAGATTGATTTTTCATTGTCCCTCACTGTTTTTAAGAAGTCTTTATTTGCCTGGTCAGTAATCACAATCCTGTCTTCCATATCTGAAATTTTGGCTTCATGTTGGCTCATTCTGCTGCATAAACTTTCAATGGAGTTTTTAATCTGTTTTATGGATTCCATTTGTTCCCTATGCTGGGACTGCATCATGCTCCTGAGCTCCTCTATTTTTTTTTATCTGTGTTTGTTCTAGAGTAATTAGTCATGTCTTTTACTATGAACACTATCTCTGTTTGT
Organism: Fukomys damarensis; assembly: GCF_012274545.1. Taxonomy (NCBI): domain Eukaryota; kingdom Metazoa; phylum Chordata; class Mammalia; order Rodentia; family Bathyergidae; genus Fukomys; species Fukomys damarensis. The sequence goes on along the minus strand of NW_022900926.1, from coordinate 79,234,371 downwards.
TTTTTTTTTTTTATTCATGTTGGCATTCTGCTGCATAAACTTTCAATGGAGTTTTTAATCTGTTTTATGGATTCCATTTGTTCCCTATGCTGGGACTGCATCATGCTCCTGAGCTCCTCTATTTTTTTTTATCAGTGTTTGTTCTAGAGTAATATTAGTATGTTGTTGTTAAAGATTTTGGCTTAATTTGCTATTTGTAAATTGCTTATTGCAAGTATCTTTATTGTGAGTTTTTAGAGCTCTTAGGGAATGCCTACTTCTTATATTATCTTCCTGGTATAGCTGGCCTTTGGATTTTAGTTTGTAATGACCATTAAGCGCTTTCAGTCTTGTTATATCAGTAAAGAGAACTGAACAGAATAATCACATTACCTTGGGCAAAGTAATACAGTCAGCTATAGTAGCATCAAACACAGTTTAGAAAATGACAAATTGTTGTAGCTATCATTCTTACATCTTTAACTACATAAACTAGAGTTGTGGTTATATATAAAAATCAAGGACTAACTGAAAATATTTTTACAGTGAGTAAGCAGCTTTACCCTCTGGAAAAAAGACTTTGAAGGAGTTGAAGAGGGGATAGAGAGCTAGAAGGAGAGGTTAGAAGTAGGTCTAGAGGACATAGGAGAATCACACAACCTTTGGGAAATGATTCCTGATTTTAGAAGGAAAGCTTTCAGCTTTTCCCCATTTAATATGGCATTGGCCATTGGTTTGTCATAAACAGCTTTTATCAGATTGTGATAAGGTTCTTCTATACCTATTTTCTTCAGGATTTTTATCATAAATGTATATTGGATTTTGTCAAATGCTTTTTATGCAGCTATTGATTTGATTGTGTGATTTTTGTCACTGTTTATGGTCATGTGGTATATTACATTTTTTGGCTTGTATATGTTAAATACCCTTGTATCTCTCACTGGAATAAATCTTGATCATGTGTCATCTTTTTGATAATATGTTACATTCTATTGATAGTGGTATCTTGGTTCACTAATTTAAATTGGGTCTTTGTTGTTTTTGAAATCAGTAATGCTAGGCTTTCATGAGCATTTTTGGAAGTACTACTTCCATTTCAATTTTATTGAATTTCAATTTTATTAAAAAATTTGACATTATTATTTGATTCTAGGAATTGTTTCATTTCTTCCTTGATTTCTTTGTAATCCATTGAGTTTTCAGGTGTGTGATATTTAATCTCTATGTGTTTGTAAAGTTTCTGTAATTTCTTTTGTGATTGGTTTCAAATTTTGTGAAATATATCAAATGTTTGTGAATCCATTGATATAATCACTAATACAGTTAGCCTTCATTAATTCCACCCAAACTTTATTTTCCATTAGTAATTTTTTTCCTCTTATTCCTCTCTGGACTCTCTCTCCATTCCCCCTACCATGTTCAGGCAACCAGTGATCTGAATTCTCTCATACTATATTAATTTTTATTTACTATTATTTTATATAAATACAATTTAACACATTATATACTATTTAATATTGTTTCATTCATCATATTTATTTTGATTCTTCAGTATTTTTGCATGTATCAGATTATTTGTTTGTTTCTAATTAGCATCTGTTGTGGAGCTATACCACAACTTATTTATCTCATCAAGTTTGATGGAAGTTAAGATTGTTTTCAGATTTTAATTATTACTGGTATATTTGTTAAGAAAAGTAGAGTGTAACTCTGCAATGATCTATGCTTTTATTTTTCTTGGGTAAATACCTAGGAATAAAATGAATAGGTCATATGGTTGGTACATGTTTAATTTTATAAGAAGCTGCCAAGCTATTTCTTCAAAATGATTTTACATTTCTAGGAGCATTTATTTAATATCTTGTGATCTTTGGTATTATCAGTTTAAAATTTTCTTTATTTAGCTTTGCATAGATATGTAGTGGAATCACATTGTGATTTGAATCTTCATTCTTTATTGATCTTTTTATATACAGATAATTCATTTGTCACCGATATATGTTCTTTGGTAAAATGGCTGCTCAAATATTTTCCACGTTTTATATATTTATCTTTTATTTTCTTATTGTTGAGTAGTTTTGTGAGCTTTAAGAACTATATATTTTGATATAACTCCTTCATTATGTATTTGATTTTATGAAGTTTTTTAAAATCTATACCTTGCTTTTCATCCTTTTAAAAACATCTTTCAAAGATCAGTGGTTCTTAATTTTTATGAAGTCCAGTTTATCAGATTTTTTATTTGATCATGGTTTTTATGTATCTAAGACATTTTTACCTAATTCAACATTGTGATAATTTTCTCGTTATTTTAGTTTGGAGGTTTTCCAATTTTATACTTTGCATTTGGACCCATCACCCATTTGATATAAATATTTATTTACATTGGGAGGTATGGCTAGATATTTATCATTTTGCACAAGATTATCCAGTAGTTAGAGTGTCATTTGTTGAAAGATTTTCATATTATTTACTGAATTAGAATGCATTTAAAAATAATTGACTACAAATATGTGGATTATTTTGGGGCCAATGTATTTAGTGTGATTTATCTTTTTCTGTATTCTTCCATCAATTCTACAATTTGGATTAATGTGGCTTTCTATTAATTGTGGAACTCTGATAGGTGAATGACTTCCAAATTTGTTTCTTTTATTTATTTATTTATTTTTATTTTTTTGGTACTAGGGATTGAACTTGGGTCCTTGCTCTTGTGAAGTAGGTAGTGGAACAGCTGAGCTAAATCCCCAGCCCTATTTCTTTTATAAGGACATTTTGTCTATTCTCTGTCCTTTGAATTTTAGATACATTTTAGAATGCACATGCAAAGTTCTAGCATAAAGTATGCCAGGATTTTGATGGGATTACATGAATATAGGTCAGTTTATGGAAAGTGGCACCTTAATAAGATTGAGACCTCTGATCCACAGTTACAGTGTATTATTCATTTATGTAGGTCTTCTTTGTTTATTTCTGCAATGTTTTATAATTTTCATTGTAATAGGTCCTATATGTCTTTTGTCCAACTGTTCCATAAATATTTTATTTTCTTTTATATTATTTAAAAATACTTTTTAATATTCTTTTTCAAATTAGTTGTTCATTGATAGGGTACAAAAATATGACTAATATGTATTGACATTTTAATCCTAAAAATTGCTACATCTTTAGTCTCTTTCCTATAGATTCCATGAGATTTTCTTCATAGACTACAATGTATCTAAATAAAGAAAATACCCCTTCTTTTCTCATGTGGATAGCATAATTCTTGCCTAATTGTAATCTGTAGAACTTCTTGTACAATGTTGAATGAAAGTGGTGACAGTATGTATGTCCTTTCATTGTTTCTAATGTCAGGTTGCACATTAGTGGGAGTGCTTCATGTCACCACAATGTCTAGCCCAATTCTTATCTATATGTAATAGCCAACTATGACCCCAAAATTACCTATTTGCTTGGTTTAGCAAGGTTAATCAAATTTTTAGTTTAGAAAAAATAAAATTATTACATATGCTATTTTGTTGGTTCCAAATATAAGTTGTTATACAAAAAAATGTTCAACATCACTGGTCATTTGAGAGATGCATATAAAAATAACACTCAGATTCCACCTTACACCAGAAAGAATGGCTGCTATCAAGAAATAACCAGAAACAAATGCTGGCAGGGCTATAGGGAGAAAGGAACCCTTCTTCATTGTTGGTGGGAATGCAGATTGGTGTAATCACATGGAAATCAATATGGAGATACCTCAAAGAACTAGGATTAGAGGACCATTTGACCCAAGTATCTCTCTGCTGGGTATCTTTCCAAAAGAATTAAAAGAATCATATCACAGTGACATATGTGCACACATTTATAGCAGCATCCTGTAGTAGCTAAAACTTGGAAACCACCCAAATGACTTTCAACTGGAGACTGGATAAAGATGTGTTGTTTTTTTAATGGAGTACTACTCAGCCATAAAGCATAAGAAACTAGAGACATTTATAGCTAAATGGATGCACATTGAGGCTATACTCTTAAGTAAAATAAAAAAGACACGTGGATAAATACCCAATAGTTTGTCTGGTGTGAAAAACTAAAAGTGTAAATAAGGTTCAAATGATATAATTGATAGTATGAATTAGGAAGAAAATGGCTAAAGGAGAAGTGGGGAAGGGAGGGGAAAGGAAATAAGGGAAAAGAAAAATGTGAAAAAAAAATGGAAACAAAGGCTTTGTAAATAGGGAAGGGTAAAGTGGGTGAAGAGAGGGCAAGGGTATGGGGAAAAAATAAGAACCAAGACATATCATGTAAAGGTACAAGATCCCAATGATAAATGTAACTGTATTGTTTGCTTTGTACCAATAAACTTAATGGGAAAAAAACAAATATAAATTGTTATTTTTCATTGGAAGCAAATACATTTTCCCATGAAACACAGTGAGCTTTATGTCTAAATTCTTCATTTTTATTCAGTATTTTTTCCTCTTCAAAGTTTATGTGCATATAACCTACATATGGGATGTATACAAAGGCTAAAATTTTATTTTATCTTTTATTTTTCAAATGTTTTTATGTTTCTCTTAGAAATATATAATCAAATAGAACATATTTTACAGCCTTTTGGATACAAATCATAGAACTGTTTTCAGGTTCTTCTGCTTTTCCTCTTGGTATATATACCTCTAGAATTTTCACTAATTCGATTTGTATGTTACTGACCTAAAATAAGCCATTTTTCCAGGTATTGAGGAAACAGCAGCAAACAAAATTTCTTATCCTCCTGAATGTAAAATTTTCACTAATTCGATTTGTATAAGCCATTTTTCCAGGTATTGAGGAAACAGCAGCAAACAAAATTTCTTATCCTCCTGAATGTTTCATTTGAGAGCAAAGGAACAGATAAAACACATGCATGCACGCACCCCCCACACACATGTACACACACATATGCATAGATATCCCTGTGTATGCATCCATCTATCCAGTGCTTATAACTGCTTTGAGAAAACTAAAGCAAAGCAGGCAGACAGGGAACCCTCGAGCTGATATCGTAGGCAATTTCAAAAATGATAATCATTGAAATCCATATTGACAGCATGTCTTTTAAGAAAACACTTGAAAAGGTAGAAGAGTAAATTATGTGATTATCTGTGGAGACCATCTTAGCCTCAGCAAGCAGAAAGTATGGAGACTCTACCATATTCAGGGGAGAGCAAGATGAAAAATTTAAACTTTTTTTTATCACAATCCCAGCATTGGAAAGATCTTGTAATTATCACACTAGGTAAGGCAGAGATTCTGAAATGTGTACCAGAGAAACAGATGATACTTTATTTTCTTGGAGGAGCTCTGCCTTCATTCTAATCTGACTCTAGATTCCTCGACGGTAGGTTTTCAAGCGTCAGAGAAGGAATACCCACCCTACGATGGAGTGGCCAGGAGTGAAGGGACATCAGTAGTGATGGGAGGAAGTGGAAGGATAGGTGACCACAAGAGAGGACTTTTGTCTATCTGGTCTTGGCATCTAGCCTGGAAATAGCTTTACTTTATTTAAAATTTTTTTTTTTATTTTTTTGGTACTGGGGATTGAACTTGAGTCCTTGCATTTGTGAGTCACGTGGCACAACCTCTGAGCTAAATCCTCAGTCCAACAACAGCTTTAGTGTAGGTTTGCACAGATGATCTGTTAGAAGTCTGTGTGTTTACCATGTGTTTGTGTGTGTTTGAGTGTGTGTGCATGTGTGTGGTAGATATTGAACCCAATACCTCATGAACACTAAGCACATGTTCCACCATTGAGCTACATCCTTTTCAGGAAACTTATTTTCAAAACTTTGCCATGTGTTCCTCAAATTCTTTTTTTTTTCTTTTTATTGAGTTTATTGGTACATTTTAAGTATACAATATAGTTACATTCATTACTGGGATATTGCACCTTTACATGACAGGTCCTGTTTCTCATTTTTTCCCCTTGTCCTCAAATTCTTAAATATAAAAGCAGTTCTTTAAAGAGACGAAAACATTAACCACCCTGGTTTTAACATTATACACTATATATATATATATACATATATATATCCCAATATACCCCATAAAGTTGTAAATTGAAATAATAATGAAAATAGTGGATCCAAAAGTATCGGCAAACTGGGCTTTAGAACACATTTTTTATATGAGATTATTCCCTTTTTTTAGCAATAAAATATTTTACATGCTCAAAAATAATTGCTCTGGTAATGTGTCTGGACAGTGATTACTGGTGAATATCAAAGCCATTAAGGAAAGTTAATGAAGAAATTTTGCTATGGTGAGATCAGGAAGTATCTCTGTGGCCTCACAGTAACTGAGCACTGGGAGCAGAGAGCTGGACCAGACTGAGTCCATGCCTTTAAGCACTATATACATGTCAATATGTGGGGAGAAGCATGCGATGGTTCAACATGTAATAATATTTGTCTAGTACATTATAATAGGTATTATGTGTATAACTTGTGATGTAAGAGTAAAGGGACATGAGGGAATGTGACTAACTGTTCTGAAGAGGACCAATACCTTAGAGAGCTTGTGTGATCTGAGAAATGAACAACAATCTGACTGCAGATGTGCAGGCATGGGTCTGACCACACATGCTCATGATACCCTATACTTTGCTTCAGTAGCACTAAGAAATTGCAACTTATTAACTGTTAGTAAAAATTTTTGCTTAATGTTGTTTTCTCTCATAGGGCTTATTCTTATCATTGTATGCCAAAATTCCTGGGACTCTTTCTCCATTATAGATGTTCATAGTTTTAAAGTACTTTATTATGTAAAATTTAAAGAAACAAAAATGTAGAACATATTGTTTGATGAACAACTACTATATGCACCATGCACTGATAAGTAGCCTCAATAATTACCATTATTTTGCCCATCTTATTTCATCTGTCTTCAGTTCCTTATTTTTCTCATATTTTTCAAGACAATCTCATATTATTTCACTTGACATAAATTTCTAACTAAAAAGAATATTTTACATAGCACCTAATTAACTATCATTCCGTATTATCACTTATTATCCAGTTGACATGCAAATTTCCCGAATTGTCTCAAAAATATTTTTAGAGTTGTTTTGTTGGAATTGAGAACAGAACAAGAACTATCCATTACATTAGGGTATATCTAACTTTTATTCTATTATTATCTTCCAAGTTTTTTTCTTTTAATACCACTAATTTGTTCCTAAGAAGTTTCCACATTCTGGATTTATAGATTATGCTTTTATTGACATGTTGTTTTACTGGTTTCTCTGTCCTGCATGTCTCCTCCAAGATTTCTGTTAGACTGAGGAGTTCAATTAAATGGAGGTTCTATTCTACCCTTTTCCCAATTGTACAGGTAGATATTTCCTACTGTGTCACATAAACATCATAATGCATAAAATGTCCTGCCGTTCCATCCTTCTTATCCCACCATAGCATAGAAAAACTCTCTGAAGTGGTAATATTTGAATAAGGTCTTGAAAGATCTTTGCTAAGTGGTTTAGGAGAGGTGTGTATTCTAGTGTGTGTGTGTGGGGTGGGCACAAACACAAAAGCATAGATCCACTACAAGTTATGTTTTTTCTTTTATCAAATTAAGAAATGATGTTACACTTTAATTTGAAGGTTGGATTTTAAACTCAATTTCATTCACCATTTTAAAATATTTATTTTGAGACTGAGACTTTTTATTCTCTGACTAAACATAGGTTTCACTATTTGAATTACTTATATGTATCAGGTATTTTTTTTCCTCTGTTCAAGTACAGATAAACTATTTTATCTCAACAGATACTTTGTGGTCTGTGCTGTGGAGGTTAAATCTGAAAAGAGGTCTTCTAGTTCAATATTTTTTATCATTTATTGGCAAATAAATCAATAAATGGAATCTGGTACATTTTGTTCAATTAAATTACTGGCTTTGCTTCATGAAATGATTAATTCTTTTTTTTTAAAGTGGGAAAAATTTATTGACAGTTTCTGTCTAGGAGAGACAGAAGGGGACCAGAAAGTGGGCTACCCACTCATCCTACTTCTCAAAAGATGTTTTATACAGCAAAGCCATGTGGGGAGGCAGGTACAAAGTGGGACAAAACTGTAAGAACCGGTGGAAAATTACAAGGTGGGCATGAGGTGGGGCAAAACCATGACCAACCAATCAGATTACAAATACAGTCACACAGGAAATGTTGATTAAATGAGGGTCTAATGGGAGGCAAGTCACATAGCAAATGTACAGGATTTTCAGTAAGGGTGGGCTGTCAGGGATATTTCCTGAAAAGGCTGATCTTGTCCCCCCACCTGATGATTGATACCTGTTTAGAATATCAATCATTGTTATTTATCCTCAGGGAAAATACAAGGGGTAGCCATTTTTCTCCTTTATGAAATGATAACTTCTTGTGATCAATAATATATTAATGAGTGCAGAATATTTTTAATTCATCAAGTCCATTTTGGGATAGCATCATATCTGATTTTATTAAATTGTTTGAACTGACAGTTAACAGAGGGCAGGATCTCATAAGAGATCTAGTGATGGCAGTAATAGGAGAGAATAACGCTCAATTCGTGATTTCCACAGATGGTCAGAGTTATTTAGATTAATTATACCTTCCAAGGCTGAGGATTGAGTGTGGGAGATTGAGTAATTTCATATAGAGAAGGGTAGATTCCTAGAGGGTCTTTTTCCTGGAATATGTCCTCATAACTTTACTGCTAACTAAGAATTCAAGATTAATACTTATCCATTACTACAATAGAGATTTTAGGCCTGATTTTATAACAAGCTTCCCAAGCATTAACAATTAGTTTTAGTGGAATAGTCTGTTTGTAAGAGGATAAGTAGGGGTCAGTAGAGCAATGAGACTGGGCAAGTCAAAATGAAGCAAAAGGATCTTGCAAGGTAGAAGAGACTCAAGAGTGGAAATCCGCCAAAAAGAGTTATGCCATAAGGCTATGCCTTGGGTTGTGGTCTTCTAGTATTTTTACAACAGCAAGTTGGGATGGGCATGAGGTCTGCCAATCTTTCCACATTAAAGATAGGCCAGGTGGGGTGTGTTTACATTCATGTATATGTATGTGTGTGTGTGTATATATATATATGTAATTATATATTATATGTATGATATTTTGTTAATGACTTTGGCTAAAATTTACTGTTGAAAGGACATGTCTCATTTAACTGTTCACTTGAAAATTTGTCATACCTGGAAAATCTGTAGTAAAATGTGATATATATAGCTTGTATAGGGCATTCACTTCTAAATCAAGTCAATTCTTTTCCCAAAGGAGACGAATCCACTCCCTTGGTGGAATATGGGTCCAACGATTCTGACTGTAGGCAGAAATAAGAAAACTGTTTATGAGAGTATTTTTCCATGGTGGAGAGATGGAGCCATAATCAAGAGAATAAGCATGATCAAACCTAGTAGCGAAAGAACCATGTATAAATCTAAGGTGTCAACTGGTTCTGGAGTCACCTGCAAAGGAGTTCTTGGGTCTTTGTGATTCTGTATGTGATGACTGGCATGTTGTCCTGAGACAGGGTCACTTTCTTTAAGGTATTATTGTGGGGAGTTTCTGGGGTGAGAACAGTTTTTTTTTTCTTATGATGGTATCCAGGCAGATCCAATGTTAGTGTGTAAAATAGTAAACTTAATGGGAATGCCACTTACCAGAAACAAATCTACAAGGTCATTTAAACACTCACTTAAATTGGCTGAGCTTTAAATAATGACATACCCTGTGTTCTGTTCTGAATTGGTACTTGGGGACATAAAAATTCCTCAAACAAATAGCCACTAAAATATTTTGTGGTAGATGAAGAAAATTTATCACTACAAACTGGGATTCAAGCCAGTATTTTCCTTAATTGTAAACACAAAATGTGTCTAGGATATATTCCCAAGCTATTCAACAACCCAGTGGGTGCAATGAATTTGTGAGCTGCAAAAGTAAATAGAGCAAATGTGATTCTGAATACACACGTCCCCAATATATGGGGCAAACTGAGCTTCTAATAGAGCAAACAGGGAAAAGCTGAAGTATGGGTGTGCCAGTGAAGCATGCAGTAGTCAGAAAACGTGGGTGAGTCATAGACATACAAGTAAGAAATTCCCTGTAGTCCCATTTCTGAAGATAACATAATATTTCAAGAAAAAGTTTGTTTCAGTTGTGATTAAAATATAAAAAGTTCAAAGTACCTCTCACTTTTTTATGAAAAGTCTTGTTAGAAATCTCATAAAATTCCAGTTGCAGGGACAGAAGATAAGGCAGAAGGGCTCTCTGAGGTGGCAGTGTTTCCCTGTTGCTCTGTTTGTGGTGACAACTGGCAGCATAATGTCTGCCGTGTGCTACCTTCCTCATATTTCTGTACTGGACTATCTCGTGCTTCCTTCTTACCAAATAACTGCATGGTCATTTATTCATTCAGTAAACATCCATTGGGCATCTTCTATATGCCACATACTGTGCAAGTTGGAGACAGAGATATAATGAAGACACAGAGCCTGTTCTCCAGGAGTTCATGGTCTAGGAAGCTGGTTTATAGTAGTCTTTAGAAAGGCTACTGCTTGATGCTGCCTATTTCAGTTAAAAATAGAAAATATGCTATTTCTTCTCTCTCTTTTCTCTCTCCTATCTCTCTATGATGCCAAACTTCCAATCAGCAATACTTATATGTTTCCAAGCTTCTAGCACAGACTATATCTATTTTTATTCTGGCCAAGGCAACCTCCCTATTCAGTTCCTCTCTTTTACTTTCCTTTACCTCCTAATTATTAGCTCCTAGAAATAAAATTGTTTTCTTTCCTGAAACAAGTGGACTGATGTTTTCAAAGTTACTTTTTTTCTTCCTGTCCTTCAAAGACATTTTAATATAAGAAATATTTTTGCAAATAAAGACTTCGTAAATACTTTATTCAATAAATGTGTAGATCTGGGTACCTGATCCCCAAATAGATGTGTGAGGTTTTGTACTTTGTTCAATTAAAGCAAAGGAATCCTATTCTCTGAAATGGATTACACTTAGAACACTTTTGAAGCTCTTATTTTGGCTACCTTCCTGTAAAAAATCCTGAATTGGCATAAAGGAAACTCATGTTCTCAGGGATTTCATGATTTTTTCTCAATGGCCACTGTGTCAAAACTGAAAGAGAGAACATATTCCACAATCCACCCACCTCTGTGAGGAGCTTTCAACTGATATTCTCAGAATTGTGTGTTTTCTTTTGTTCTGTTGAAACCCTCTTAATAAAAAAGCATTCTTTAGTTTTCTGATATCTCTTACGGGAAACAATTTCTGAAAACCCAACTTAGAATTTATTTAAAAAGCAGAGGAATGCAATGTTGTCTTTCTTTTAAGAGTCTGCACAGTTATTCATTCTTCTACTCTGCTCAGTTGTCATGACCTTAGGCAAGCTCCTGTTTGAACACTTGGCCCTTGAGTGGAGACCCTTTCACAGCCTAGTTACTCTCTCTGCATCCATAGGATATCCTATTAATTAATATATAAGTACTTCCATTGTATCACTATGATTATGTTAAATGGCTAAATATATCTGAAAGCTTCAACTGAACCAATTGAAAAAAACCTTCTAAATTTTTGTTATACATTAGGAATTTGATCTGATATTCTTTTAGTCTTCCCTTCTAACACATTCAGTTTCTCCTTTTGACAGTGTGGCCCTTCCTCTATCCAGTAATTTAGAGGTGATAGAAAGTATTTCAACAACTAACACCCCTTTTTTATATTTTATTCTCCAAAGTTTAGTACTATATGTGTTCCTCTTAGACACAGTTGGAAATGAAAAAATATTACACCTTCTGTTTTTACACATACTCATATTCTGCAATGTTAACTACAGCCCACCCTCTTTAAAAGCTTGATTTATACAGACAAGTGTTTTAAAATATATTTTATCATAACAATATACCATCAAAGCTTTTCTAAAGAGTGTAAATACTTCAATCCCAAACAATGCATGGTAAAATTAAAGGTTATAGAAAGATGCTTGGTAAAGAAAATAGCAGGATGAAAAAGACTTTCAACTATACTTAGGCAAAAGTTTTAGTAGAATGTGTACCCAAGAATTATAAATGGACAAAGAATATTAGACCAACATTGACATTTTTATTTTATTATAAGTATAAATTGAGATTATTCCTTTATTTTAATATAAGTAGTGGAATACTGTTTTATGTAGTGGAATACTCATAGTAAATTCAAAGAATTAGTACATGAAATATTTTTTTTTAGCTTTCAGAGTACCTCTCCTGAAGGAAGGCTCAAAATATTTATTCTCAGCCAAAGCTCTTTAGAAAACAGAGCTTGAGGCAAACCTTTGCTTCATAATGCATTATTGGTAAGTATAAATCCAGGTATCAATAGTGGAAAACAAAAGAAAAGAGAGACAGAAACAAGGAACACCACGATGAGGTGGCTCATTACCAAACTGATATGCTGTGTATGAAAAAAAGTAGAGAATCACATTTTGTAACAGTCTATCTGGAGAGAAGAGAAATCTGTTAGCTTTGTCAACATGATCTCTTATACTTTTTCATTTGTCACCTGACCCATTTAGAAAACTCCCATGGGAATCCATATCCTATTTTCTATGCCATGGCACTTGTATCAGCCAGCATTCTCACTGCTGAGAAAGAATACTTAACACCCACAATTTAAAAGAGAATAGGCTTACTTTGGCTCATGGTTTCAGTTCATGTTTGGCTAACTCCAAGACAGAAACACCATTATGGGAGGACATAGTGCAGCAAAACTTCTCACTTTAAAGCAGTTGTAAAGCAGAACACAGTGGAAGAACAGTGAGTGACATCCTTCAAAGACATGCCCCAGTGACCTGTGTTCTTCAAATGGGCCCTGCCTCTACTGGTGATCATAGTGCGCCCATGACCTGATCACTTCTTCAGGAGTTTCTTATTCACTCAAATTTATTGTTAAACTTAACTGGTACAGCATTTGATCAGACTATGTAAGAATGGGAAAAGCTAGACTCTTGGTTTTGAGTCTGAAGCTATGGCAGCTCCTGCCTCAGTGATCATAACACAGTCCAGACCTAACCTTGGCAGTGGCAGAGACAGCCAGTGGTGCTAGAAAGTAGGGCAATAATAAGGCTCTCTAAGCAGCTGAGTGAATAGAAGTCAGGTAAGGCTGTGCAAATCTGGAAAGACACATAATTTGGGTCCTCTATCATCCTCCTCTTCTACCAGATCCTTATATACTCTGTGATACTATAATGTAAGACCTTCATTTTTTGTAAGAACAAGGTACTTTCATTTTATCTTCAAAAGTGGACGTACAAAGCCAGCCAAGTTCAGACCCTTCTTTAAGATGGTGGCCAAATATATTTCCGAAATACGATAATTTCTAACTCTAACTAAAATTGTGCCCTCTGCCGTTGCTAATACTGCTGTTGTGATTGATATTTGACATCTTTCACAAAGGTTCATTTTTATTTTGATGACCTTCATCAGGAAGAGGTCAGAGTTGTTTAATTTCTTCAATTTTGTTGCAATCAGGTCTTGCCTAATGACAGTTGTCTCTGGATGTGAAGTAGAAAGTGAGTCCCAGTGAATTCCTTGGGCTACAGACACACTCCACCTTCCCCATTGTATTATAAATCGATTTTACTGTTGTAAATAGAGTTTTTAAACTTCCGTCCATGCTGTAACTTCTTATTTCTGCCTGCTTGTTCACTGACATAAAGAGATCAAGTGATCAGGTGGTTATCACTGTCTGTGTTATAAAGTTTAGGTCTAGATGTACCCCTAAAGCCTCATGTGTTCAGAAATGGGGCTTTGGGAAGGTGATTAGATTATGGGGGTGCAACAGCAGACTAGCACTTAGAAGTGGGGTTTAATTAGAGATGTTCCCCTGGGGTGTGACCTGGAAGATTGTATCTTCATCCCCATGTCATCTCTTCTCTCTACATTTTCTGGCTGCCCTATGTAAGCAAGTTTCCACCACCAGGTCTTTTCATCTTCATCTTTGCCCTATACCTAGCTGACTATGCACTGAAAATCTGAGCATAAGTAAACCTCCTCTCCTTTCAGTTGTACTGAGTGTTTTGTCCCAGTGAAGAGAAAATGACCAAGATAGATTTTGGTACCAGGAATGAGGTTATTTCTGTGACTGTTATCTGCCCCAGTGGTGTGGCCGCCTTTGAAACTGGCTTGTAAGAGGAGTTTTAAAAGGTTTGAAGATTCTTTTTTCTAGTTCTATGAAATATACTGTTGGAATTTCAATTGGCATTGCATTGAATCTGTATAGCAGTGTTGGTAGTATGGCATTTTCACGATGTTGCTTCTTCCTACTCAGGAGCAGGAGATATCTTTCCATTTTCTTATATCCTCTTCGACCTCTTTTTTCGGAGTGCTGTAGTTTTCAGTGTAGAGGTCTTTTGCTTCTTTTGTTAGATTGATTCCTAGATACTTCATTTTTTTTGGATGCTATTGTGAAAGGAATAGTTTCCCTAATTTCTTTCTCAGTGCGTCTATCATTTGTGTATAAGAAGGCTATTGATTTTTGGATGTTGGCCTTGTATCCAGCTACTCTGCTAAAAGTGTCAATTAAGTCTAGAAGTCTTTTGGTGGAGTTTTTGGGTCTTCAGTGTGGGGTATCAAATTGTCAGCAAATAATGACAGCTTAACTTCTTCCTTTCCTATCTTTATTGCTTTAATTTCTTTCTCCTAATGGTATAATTGACAATGTGAAATAGGAAGAAAAGAGCTAAAGGTGTAGGGACAGTGGGAAGGGTAGGGGATAGGTAATAAGGGAAAATAAAAAAATATGAGAAAATGAAAAAAATGGAAATAAATTGTTTGTAAATAGGGAGGGGAGGAGGGGGTGAAGGGAAGGCACGGACAAAGGAAAAAAATGAGAACCAAGACCTGTCATGTAAAGGTACAAGATCCCAATAATGAATGTAACTGTACTGTATACCTGAAATGTAATAAACTCAATTTAAAAAATAAATAAATAAAAATAAATGCTTTGGAGAAACTGTCTAGAGAAACCCTAGAAAGATGTAAGCCAAGATTGATAGGTAATATTCACAAATGAATCTTAGGGTATGGTCTAAAGTGGTATTGTGATGTTAGGACTTCAAATGAGTCCAGAAGTGATTGGAGGATTGTTTTCCAGCTGAGCAAGGTGTTGAAAATGGGCATACTATAGTTTTGGCTGCACTGTGTACCTGGAAGACTAGCCACAACCTGTTCATTTTGGGTGTGAGTGAGACACAAATGGTGCTTATCATTTAGGTGATGGTGGCAGGAGCTGAATCCCTACCTTTGAGCATGTGGAAGAGGGTCTAGAAGGAGAGTAAACCCAACTGAAGGAAAACCTAAGTCAGATTTGGTATGAACTTGAAAAATATTTCATTAATCATAATCCTAGGTAACTGGGTGAAGTTGGTAGATTTCAAGCAGATAAATATTCTTAGTTGTAGATTCCTCTGCAAAAATAGCACACACTTTAACTAAGATTGACAGCGAGTTAACAGGGCCAAGTTATTCTACCTCCTCTCTGTGACTGTTCTGTGTGGATGGTGATGTATCTTAGTGATATACTGAGAACCATATAAATTTAGTCTAAGGTCTGTGTCACCAGTTATGGTTAAGAGGGCAGCACATCATGACAGTAGTCATTTCTGAACAGGTACTCACAGGAAGCTGAGAGGGTTGATGAGACCAGGGTCCCATAATCCCCTGGAAGATGTGTTCTTCAGTGATCTAAGGACTTCCCACTAGAGTACAACTCTAAATGGTCCACACCATCTCCCAGTACTACCACACTGGGAGCAAGCTTTCACATATAGATCTCTGAGAGACACTTATCCATATCACAACACTGTGTAACTGGATGCACCTCTTTTCATCCTTTCTGCTTAAATCCCTTAATTAAATGAGGGATTGCTATCATCTTTTTCATTTTGAAACCAGAAGCTATCACCAAAGCCATATTTTATCTGCAAGGTAGCTTTTGTTATTTCATAACCTTCAAGTTGTTATCTACATTCTGAAGGAACTGAACAAGGTGAAGAAGGAACTTTGTGGTGAGGTCCAGATGGAGTTCATAACGAGAAATCTGGAAACAAATTAAGGACAGTCAGGTAAAGAGGTTTTATATAGATCTTCTAGAATGAATATTGACATTACACTACATGAAGCTTATGAATACACATATATAGAAAGAATAGTTTAACCAAACAAGAATCCAGTCTCAACATTGTCTTTCCAATAGCTGTCATTCCCACTCTCTCTCTTTTCTCCCTCCCCCATTCTCTCTCTGAGTGACGGCACATATTCTGAAACCACTTTCTCTGAAAGTCAGGTGTGTGCATTGTCTGCAGTGGCTTCTCTTCCATCATTGGGCCCCAAATACCTTGGCCTGGAACCCTTGCAGCCTTTCGACACTGCCTCATAATGCAGGAAGCTGCCACTTCAGTCCTCAGATTCTGTCCTTTGAAATAGCCACTGAAGGGACAGCACAGATTTGCTTCACTGCTCATTACATAGTTACATGGAATGGAGTCCTCAAATTACCTTCTGGCTTCTCATTATTATTTAACGTTTCCTTCTTCCACGTTAAGTCAAGCTAGAAAGATGGACAAAAAATTTACAAGGACCCTCCCACGTCATTCTTTTCTTAGGACTCCTTGGATTAATCTTCCAAATAAACATATTAGAGTAATAATAAAATAACTAGCCCAATGTTGTTATAGTCTTTTTTTAATGTTTAGGCTTCTAAATTTCCTATATATTAGTAGAATAAATACTTTAATGTTGAATCATATCATTGCTTCTGCTAAATTCTAAAGTTTTAAAAAGTATTTTATATTCATTATTATAACTCTCATCATTGTTTTTTACTTATATTTAGGCTTGCACTAAATTTTTAAAAATTTAAGAAAACAAACATAAAGTTCTTCTTGTTCTCTGTTCTTCTTTCATTGAAGCTTATTTTAAATTTATAATCACAGATTCCTCTGAGTTATATCAATCTATTTATCTGAAATTTCTCTGTATCTTACAGGACTTTGGATCTTTATTGTGAACCATCGTGTGCAGACTGAATTCCTCTTAAGGGAGGTCTTGTAATCCTAATTGTGAGGTTATCATAGATAAACTTTCAGGTGTCAGCTCCTGAAAGGCTCAACTTTTAAAGTTTAGAGGTATTTTCTCTTGAATGTACTTACGCTCAATGCTATTCCTTAAAGCCTCTGACTCATTTTCTTTGAGACTTTATAAATTTGTTTGAAATTCATTTTCAGCATTCCAGTATTGGCACACTGCCTCCTACTAGCTGCTACTTAAGCACTTATTATGTGCTAGAAGCTGTTCAAAGTGTTTCACACATGTCAATTAATTTAATCTCCTTAACCACGGTACTGGATGGCATTATCACTACCTGTAGTTTTGTGGATGAGGGAAGTAGGGCTTAGATGTATTAGGAAACTTGCTCCAGGTCACAGGGTCATATAGTGAGGCTGGAAATCAAACTCAGCAAGTCTGACTCTAGGCACAAATTCTTAACCATTTCATAGTCTGCTTCCTCATATGGGGAATGGAATTCTATTCTAACAAAAGGTGTTTTTTTTAAGGCAGATGGTGAGGGTTGTATCCAATTTTGGTTTATCTATGATTTCAGTTTACTTCATTAAAATGAAAAATAAGAACTAATTAAATCAGACACAGATGTAGAGCTGTTTAATGATTGGGTTACTCATAAAGTTTACTATATTTAGAAGAGATAAGTTCTAGGGAAAATGTTTAAAATTGAATTTTTATCTGTTAATAGATGCATTGTTATCATTTGTTTGTATTTTAAACAACTAGAACTGCAAAAAAAAATCATTAATCTGTGACTGGCTTTATAAAAACATCCATAAAGGTCTTGTTAAACAAACAAAAAGAAGACAACAGAGAGTTTTATGTACCTTATACTTTAAAAATACTAAGTTAAAATCCTGAGGTGGCTTTTTTATTTTTAAAAAGTTTCAATGCTTTTTTTTCATGGTTAAGTGGATGACTAAACTTTGAAGATTTATTTTCATCTGAAATTTCTATTTCAATATTTTTTAAGGAATGTTTGCAGTAGAAGACATTCCTGATGGCTTTGTCCCTGTGTGTCCTTTTTAAATATAGTTTCAAATAGCAGATGGTTAAATTCAGACAACACAGGGCTTAGTTCATTCTTTTGTCATTACTCATAGCATGAAATTTAGAAAACCCGAATTCAAAAGAGGAAGGAAGATAATCAGTTTATAGTAAGTTTTATTTCACATTTCCTCCTCCACGTGAGTAGGAGTAACCATGTCTTTACATTGTGGGATGCATTTTACATCCATCCTAAGCATATGTAATGTTTTAGATCTGATTATTGGTCTGCCTGAGACTCTTGCATATTTCCCAAGCTACTTTACCTTCTGAAGAATTTGATAAACTCTAAGTTTTAAAAGTTAAAATGAAGCAAGGGAGTAAAATATTTTAAATTTATTGTTTCTCAATTACCTTTTTTTCTAAAATCATTTTGTTAAGAGATTTTCTTAGTGGTTTAGGACCTTGACTAGGAGAGGTAGATAAGCTTACTTCCTTTAATTATTATTATAATATAAAATATGCAGCAGGACCTGCTTCTGTGGAATACTTTTCAGAGTGGATAGAAAAGACAAAATAAAGATCACCATTCAATGACATCTGTAAATCTCACTTTTCTGAATACTTTTCATATTAAGAAACTGAAATGACACATTCCTTCTTGACTCAGTGCTGTTCACATATGGAAACGAGAGCAAGCAAAACAAACCAAAATATACAAATAAAACCCATGGTATTGCCAGAAACTTTTTCCAGTTTTTTGAATTAGATGTAACACGGCGTTTTGGATTGTTGTACAATTACTGAGCTGTCTTCGTACTTCTTTTGTCTTTTAAAAATATTATCACCTCTTAAATGAGGAACTATATGGGGTTTTCTCCCTTGTTTTTGATATAATATTTTAATCTAGAATAAATATATTTTTAAATGATGATGAATTTGAGATACAATACTGGTAGAGAAACAAAATTTTGCTCAAGTTATTCTCATCAATTTTAAACACTGTTTGTGTTTAAAGGCTTTTCCCATCCCTGCTTTTTTCCAGAATCCTTATGAAAGTTACATAAAATAGACATCAAGAAAAGACCAAAGTTATAATTGCACTATAGGAAAAGAAAGAGCAGCACCAATAGGTGAGGAATATTTAGGACTTTGTAGAAGACATAATGCCAACAGGTTTGCATTGATGGATAATCATTAGAGAACACATCAATAAAAACAAAATCTACAAATACTTTACCTCAAGTGAGTCTCTGGAAATTCCAGTATAAGGTTAATGAATACAAAATGAGAAACAGATATAGATAGCTAGAGTAATTATGAATTTCCTCCTATGTAGCTATCTTTCCTACTTATTGTATTCCATTTAATAAGAATCTCTCAATGACCTACTGTGTGCTACGCTCTTATATTTAGTTTTGAAACATAATAAATTTGAACTACTTTCCTAATGTCTAGTAGTATTCTCTGGATATTCTCTTCAAATACCATTCTTCCTGGTTTTCACATCTATTATTTGGCTTCATTATTTCCCCCAGATTCAGGAGTCATCCTTTTTTTTTTTTTTATGATCTGTATCCAACCTGACATCAATTCATTCTTCAAAATATATGTAGGTTATTATTTGACCATATCTACCTCTACCACCTGACTGAGTCTTCAGAACTACCTTCTAACTTGTATTTTTCTGTTTCAACATCTGTTTTGCAGACAACAGAGAGATCTCTTTAAAATATACATCAGATCCTTTCACTCAGCAATGTGATTTGTGATCCATGACACCTACCAGAATCTACCAAGTCACATAGGAAAGATGGAATAGGACAAAATCAATAAAAGTGAAGAAATTCAGAAAAGGGAGAACTTAAAAGAATTACATGCATAGGCATTTTTCTTTTTGAAAAGATACATTTATAATTATTTCACTTTGGGCCCATTCGCATTATTTACTAATACTACTATAAATAATGAGAAGTTAATACATAATGATTTATGCTGGTCAATCAAGAATTTGAGGTTTTCTTCTATTATTGAAAGTCATAAGGGAAGCTATTAGAAGAATTACACAAAATAGTATCATGAAAGAAAATGATAAAGTAGATGGGGTGGTAAAATATAACATATGAGTGAGTATTCCTCTGTCATAAGAGGTATTGAAAGTCACTATCTAAATTGATAAATATGGAAAAAGTAAAATTACATTACTTGCAGTTGTAATAGCAATGCCTAAAGATTAAAAAAAAACACATTTTAACTAGAATGAGAGCTCAGGGAGAAGATAAAGGAAATATTACTTACATTCTTTTGTATGGTTATTGTCTTCTATCATATATAAAAATTATTTTCATAAGGTAAAAGCCTGTCTAAAATCACCTAAGTGAAAAATGAATTTGTTTATTGTAGTATATTTGCATATTTAATAGTTTTGGGGGGATTGAGACCAGCCAGGCTGTGCAGTGGCAGAAGGTGCAGTTGCAATGGGGCTAGAATGCACTTTGAGAACTGCATTGATTTGAGGCAATGGGTATATGTACCCCAACACTGCCAGTCCTTGTATATACATTGTCCCTAACAAGAGCTTATGGGTGGGGGAAAGAAGTCAGTTTACTTGAGTGTAGTTCCTGTAGTGGGGCCCAGTTGTAACCATTGTTGATGAGCACTTCTGGCAGCAGGCAGAATGAGTTCCTCAGTCCTAATGGGGAACCCTGAGTGAGTTACCATGGCATTCAGTGAAGTTATCTCTGCATGGGATTTCCTATGGCTCCTTAGTTATTCTATAATGTCTCTCTCCTTCTGGTGGCTGCCTACATTGGCATGGAGAATGGGATCCTGTCCAAAGGGCTCTCAAAGCAAAGCTTAGTGCTTGTGAATGAACAATATGAAAGCTTACATGGTAAGCAACAGTCATGCACAATAAAAGAATATAATTTTTATAATTAAAATTTCCAATATGTTAATTATAGACATGAATAGTGATCATCTGATTTGCTTCCCACTACCAATTTGACTATACAAACATACAAATTGAATATTCATTCTCATTAGATAATTCTTGTGCTACTGATAAATTGTTAACAAGGTACTGTACTCAGATCTTAGTTTCAGTCAATAGATATATCGGCAGTGGTAAATTTTATGAAGCTATGAAATTAGTATGAGTTTCAGTCACTTTCCTATCACTGGAACAAAATATCAAGCACAGTCAGTTTATTTTAACTTGTGATTTTCAGAGGATTCAGTCCATGGCTGATTCACTCCAAGATAGAAACATCATTGTAGAAGGCTGTACAAGAGGAAGGCTGCTCACCCCAAGGAAGCCAAAGAGCCAGGAATGTACAGGAAGAGTTAGGTACATGAATACACCCTGCCAAGGCATGCCCTAGTGACCCACCTCCAACCAGCACCCATCTCCTAATAGCACATTCAGCTATGAATTTTTCAGTAGGTTAATTCACTGATGCATATAGCACCCCCATGATCCAGTCAACTCCCAACACCCCATCTCTAAGCACAGGACTTTTCAGGGACATTTTAGATTTAAACTATAACAGTATATGTGCATCATTATAAGAAAAAACTTACCTCACCAAAATTATTCCTCAGAAAAGATACAATTAATTTATATTTGACACTTAATATACCTTATATTAAAGGGTATCCTTTCACTTACCTTGTTTGAACTGGAGATGTCAGCTTGAAACAATTTCAATCAATACCACTTGTGCTTTCTTGTCAATATCATCTGTGTACTCACTGAAAAGGTTTCACAGAAGTTTAACTAGATGTGGTTATTTATTCCTGTACTTATGCTTTTACAAATAGAAGTGTTTATAAATTTAAAAATACTCATTTAAAAAGCAATTAAATAAGTAATCATGTTATGGAAGGTAAAAATAAATACTGTAGTAGCTTTTGAACTTCAGCAAGCATCAGAAGCAGTAAGAGGGCTTGTTAAAATACAAATTACTTTTCCTTACCCTTAAAGTTTGTGATTCACAGTTCATGTGTGGGACCTGGAATTTTTGAAGTTTGCATAAGTTTTCAGATGATGCTGATGATTTTATCCCAGCCTTTGATGACCACTGGTCTAGTAAATAAATGTAAATAATCATCACAACAAAAGTTACTATCTTCATACTTTGCAAATGAGATTTTGTGGCTTAGAATAAATTTGTAGTAATGGTTTCTCTGAGAATTAGGAGATAAAGTAGGATTTTAGAAAATTGTGAGACTCCAAAACTGGTTCTGGTGATCACAAAAATATTGATACATATATTTTGAAAACATTTCAGCAATACATTTTGAAAACAGTTCAGCAAATTTTTTCTTGAAATTAGAAAGTGGGAAAAATGAAATTTTATATATTTTGTTTTATAAAGATGTAACATTTTCAAGTTATTTGTCACCTTTTGAAGCAGACAATGAGTATTTTATCTGTATTTTTAATATTAAAGCATTAAAGCTCTAATCCAAAAGTATTGGCTCCTTTCACAAGATAAAATAAATATTTGCTTTAAGTTAGAGAAAACATTTTATTAGAGCATGTTGAAGAGTTAAAGAAGTAAATATATTTGGGGCCAGGGATTTAGCTCAGTGGTGCCGCCACCTGCCTTGGAAGCTCAAGGTCCTGAGTTCAATCTCCAGTAATAACAACAACAACAACAACAACAACAAAAAGAAGTAAATATACCCAATAAAGAAAATTTTAAATATTTATGTAATAATAAATTCATATATAATCATATATCTCATAATGTTTTAGTCAGATTACATATACAAAGGTGGTTCCATGTATTATACTTCAGTGGAAAAGTTTTTAATTGCCTAGTGTTATTGTAGCTGTCAGAGTATCACAATGCAACATATTACATATGTGTTGTGAAACTGGTGTAATATACCTACTGCAGTGCTAGTTGTATAAAAGTATAGCACCTATAATTATGTACAAAAAACATAATTTATAATGGTAATAAGTATCTCACTGGTTTATGTATTTGATATATAATATTCCTCTTTATTCTTATTTTAGCATGGGCTCTATATTCTTAGAAATAAAAACTTTACTATAAAATAGTGTGCTGTTCTATACTTGTGGCAGCTTCACATGCCTCATGGACCAGTGCTAGGTTACACTGCAGAAGGTGAGTGTTAGGTGAGCAAGTAAAGCTCCATCTGTATTTGTGGCTTATCCACATCACTCTGAATACTGGAACTCCATCAGTGACATTAGATTTCCATAGGAGTGCAAACTCTATTACAAATTGTGCAGATGAAGGAACTAGTTTGTGTATGCCTTATGACAATGTAATGCCTGATGATATGAGGTGGAGCTGAGACAGTGATGCTAGTAATAGGAGTTGGCTGTAAATACAGATTAAAATTATCAGAGACATTTGACTGCAGAGACCATAATGAATCAATTGCTTGCAGACTCATATCAAAACCCTGTGAGTGGTAAAAGAAAATTAAGATGCATGTGGTAGAAGGCTTATATCAGAATCTGACACTGATTTTAGTTTATCCGTGGCATGTCCATTATTTTATTTGCCACTTCCATTTGCACCTCTTTCCCACACTGCACACTCATCTCAGTCACAGTTTTGGTAAACTCACAAGCTACCCCAAAATAAAATGAGTATAAAACAAAATGGAGAGGTTCTTGAAATGAGGGAGAGACCTAATGATGAGAGAGCAGAAAGGACTCTAAGGTGGCAAACAAAAAGAAAACTACATTTAAAGGAAAATGGCATGACTCCTAATTAAAATATGGGTGTATTGCAACAGATGATGCATGTTCATCAAACCTACTTTGTATAATATGGGCTGACCCGTATCCACTGAAGCCATGAAACCTTCCAGACTGCTTGACCTGTTGGATATCATTCACCCTGTCTTAAAAGACAAGGATTTGGAAATTTTTAAAAGAAAAAAAGAACCCAAAGAACAGAAGCAATTTTTGAAGGCTTCCACTTTATCAAATGTGTCTGAACTGAAAACATCATTCTTCATGGCTAAGTACATTGCTAAGCTAAGAAGTCTCTTAATATTGATGAAAAGTTGATCCTGTCTACTGCTAAGATGACTTTTGACTAGCACCATAACTAGAAGAATTGATGAAACAGTAGAAGATATTGAGGTGTAATTGTTAGAAATGATTAATGAATCACTGTGGTATGCAAGGTTGATGAATCTTCCAATATTGACAAAAAGGCAAAGATGTTTGTTTTAATGTGCTATGTTTTAAAGAGGATGTGAAGCTGTGTATGAGTTGCCAACACCACAGCTGTAGTATTATTCAAGCCTTTTAATGATTATGTATCAGGGAAGCAGAATTGGTCATGGATTGGTGCATGCATGGATGGAGGGGCTGGCATGATTGGTTTCATTACTCAGGTCAAGAGGTTGCTGCTTAATATAAGTCAGTATACTGTTTCATTCATAAAGAAATAGTGACTAGCAAAAATATGTTACCTGAACTTAACAGTGCTTTCTAGATGTGATTAAAATATTAAAGCATGTGAAAGATCACTTTCATAATTTGCCTGCTTATGCAGCTCTGCAAGAAGACTGATGCAGAGCACACACATCTCTTCCACACAGAAGTGAGATAATTTTTAAAGGTAAATTATTGGCCAGAATTTTTAAATTATGAGATACAATCCAGATATGTTTTTTTAAAGAGTTGCTATGGCAGCACGTTTCCGTGACACTGAATGAGTTGTAAAAGTTGCTTACTCGTGGAACATATTCAGTAAAATTGACCAGTAAATTCAATCTCTCACTTCAGGGGAGAAAGGTAACTGTATGCAGTTGGCATATAGAGTGGCTGCATTCAAGGCCAAAGTGGAATTTTCAGTGATGAGTAGATTTTGGGATATTTGACACATTTCAAATATTAGCAGAGATTTTGAAAGAGATGGCCAGGGACTTCTTTCTCCTGGCTGGTAAATGATCACTTATCTCAATGTTCAAAACAGTTTGAACATCATTTCCCAACCACAAAGGACGCTGGAATTGGGAAGGAATGAAACAACAGTCCATTTGTAAATAAATCAGATGAACTGACTTTGTGCTAGAGGAGGATCCGTTGCTTGAGATTAAAAAAAAATTGCAGCCATAAAAATATGTTTGACACTTAAATAATCTGCAACAATACATAAGATCCTAATAAGATTACTGACATTTAGAAATGGGAAGAAAGGAGCTAAAGGTGTAGGGAAGGTGGGATGGGTAGGGGAAGGGTAATAAGGGAAAAGAAAAAAATGTGAGATAATGAAAAGATGGAAATAAAATGTTTGTAGATAGGGAGGGGAAGAGGGTGTGAAGGGAGGGCAGGGACAAGGGGAAAAAATGAGAACCAAGACTTCTCATGTAGAGGTACAAGATCCCAACAACGAATGTAACTGTGCTGTATCCCTAAAATGTACAAATAAACTCAATTAAAGCTGAAAAAATAATATGTTTGACAAAAACTACATCTTCATTATTCAGCTTCCAGTTGATGGGCACTTGGGTTGATTCCAAGTTTTAGCTATTACAAACTGTACCACTATAAACCTGGGTGTGCATATGGCACTGTGGTATGATTCTTTTAATTCTTTTGGAAAGATACCAAGCAGAAATCCCAATGATGAATATAACTGTACTGTATATCTAAAAACTATCAATAAGCTCAATAAAAAAAAATAAGTTTGAGAAAACTTTAACTCTCCAGATGTGATGGGTTAAAGTCAAGACAGAAGATCCTAAATTGCTACAAAAACTCTGGAATGTCTGTTTCCATTTCCTACGTGCTATCTTTGTGAAGCAAGGTTTTCTTCAGTGACACCAACCAAATGAGATTATAGAGGTGACTATACATGAAACACACATTTTAATGTCTCATATCACTACATAGTTGGGACTTTCTACTTGAAGGACAACAGAATCAAAATTTCCACTGATTCTCTCTTATGGTGAGCTACATAATTATTTTATTACATGTTATAATGAGGGGAAGGGGAGGGTGGGGGATTTGGCTCAGTGGTTCCACTGCCTGCCTTGCAAGCATCAGGGCCCAAGTTCAATCCCCGGTAAAACACACACACACACACACACACACACACACACACACACAGAATGAGGGGAAGAGGATAAAAAACCAGAGATGTGCTGGGTGGGGGATGTTTCTCAGTGTTACTGTGCCTGCCTAGCAAGCACAAGGTCCTGAGTTCAATTCTCAGTTCCAGAAAAAAAAATTGAGATGTGCTATATACAAGATCCAACTCTCCATGGGCAATGTAATCATTATGTATTGTAAATATGTAGTAATAAATATTGAAAAAATAATGACTATGACTTCAAAATATAGAAATAAGGTGCACAATAAGTAGAATGTACTCAAATCATCCTAAAATCACCCCCCCACTGCAGTCATGAAAAAATTTTCTTCCACAAAACCAATCCCTGTTGTCAAACATATTGAGAATTGCTTACCTATGTCATCTAGATTTGTGTAAGTACACTCATGTTAGCACAATGAGAAAGTCACATAAAACATATTTCTCAGGGTGTAGACCCATTGTTAAGTGATGTATGATGGTATGTTTCTCTGTGTGGATGACTACACAGAAATATACTGGTTTAAAACATAGCTAAAGTTCTGGAAGAATACACTAAAATTTTAGGATTTGTGAGAGACACTAGAGAAGATTTTCTACATGATTTCATACATTGTACACCTTTTGATTAAATACTTTATGATAAATTGTATTTCTTTTTAGAATGCAAGCAATTTTTGAAGCAGCATTCAGATTTATTAAAATAGAAGTAAAGAAATCAACTTCTAAAACTATACCCATTAAAACTATAAATTCTTCTCAACTTTTAAATGTAGAAAGACTAATAGAAAATGGGGGGGTTGTTAAAAGATTTTACCCCTAAATGAAGAACTACATCATTTAGGAGGGTGGAAAAGCACAACTCAATAACAATCTGCTTATAACATATGTCCTGCCTGAGACTGAAGGTAAACCAGATGATTCACTGCTGGCCAAGAAGGATTGAAAGTTTTCCCCAGCTGCTTTGTGGTAGATGTTGTCCAACCCTTAAACGCAGCCATAGAAAGACTAGATATGAAAAATGAGTTTCTTTTGCTAAAAAAATGAAATTTAGTTTTAACTTGTATATTAAAACAAAATTATACATATTGATATAGGGAAAATAGAAGTGTTAAAATTTATGCTCAAGGCCTGTCCCTTTGGCCCAGCGTGCCAGAGACTGAGGAGCCCAGCCACATGAATGCCAACACAGTCGTGTTTGTGACACCCCCACACACAAACAAAAGAAAGAGGGCCTCTCTGAGGCTTCTAGCTGAAAATTGAAACCCACTGGAAAAGTAAAGAAAATATTCAATAAAGCAACGCCACACCACCGTGGTTGGTAAGTCAGAGGGACCAGCACCTCACATTGGAACCTGGTCTAACTTCAGGGGAAAGACAGCTGGAACCTGCAGTAGAACCTTACAGTGTTCGATCCAGCATGTGGTCAGAGATCTAAGGTTGGGCCTTGCAGACAGAAATCAAACTGAACCTCAGGGGACAGCTGCTGGTTTGCTGAGACTAATTAACTTAGATCTGCACACTCCTGCCCATGCTGCCTATTGTGTCAACAGAGGATACCCTGACGGAGGCCTTCTATTTCTATTTGTACTTTTTATTTTCAAAGTAGTATGTTTCTCTTATCTTTAATCATTTTAAGAAATTTTATCTAAGTGAAATAAATAATTCACACATGTGTAAATACCAAATAGTTTCTCTGGTGTGAATAAACTATAATAGTACATAAGATCCTAATGAGATAATTGATAACGTGAAATAGGAAGAAAAGGGCTAAAGGTGTAGGGAAAGTGGGAAGGGTAGGGGAAAGGTAATAAGGGAAAAGAAAAAATAGGAGAAAATGAAAAAATGTAAATAAAATGTTTGTAAATGGGGAAGGTAGAAGGGGGTGAAGGGAGGGCAGGGACAAGGGGAAAAAATGAGAACTAAGACCTGTCATGTAAAGGTACAAGATCCCAATAATCAATGTAATTGTACTGTATACCTAAAATGTACCAATAAACTCAATGAGGAAAAAAAAGAAATTTTATTTATCTTTTTCTTTTCTCAATTTTTTCCTTTTTTCCATCTTCTTTTTCTTATCTTCTTTCCTTTCTCTTTCTCTCTCACTCTCTCCCACCTCAATCTTCATTACTTTTCCTTTTAGTTCATTCTCCTATTCTAATTAAAATTTCTTTTCTTTCTTTTCCTTTTCATCTCTTCTTCCTTCTCTCAATTGCCATTAGTTTTAAAAGAAAGTGATTACAATCTCTAGCCTCCCTAGTGCTGTTAGCTTGTTCTGTTCTTGTGTATATTTTGATCTGTCTTCTTATCTTCTCTTCAATAGCTCCCAAGACTTCGTGTGATCTTCCTGTGTCCTCTGACCATACCTCTAACCTTTCTCTATCTTATCTATCTATCCTCCCCAACTCCTTCTAAATCCCCATCCCAAAGGGCAAAGTTGCTATATTGAAGAGTTTATTCTCCATGAACATGTTTTGAGCTGGTCCTCAATTTTGATTTAATTCACACTCTTAAAGGTAATAGATTAATAACTACAGCAAATCATCATTTTATGAGCTGTGCTTGATGGTATTGTATTGCTGATTGTCACTTGGGCTAAGGTGTTGTGATTGATCTAATCAGTTGTCCTTCATAGCATAATGAAAATGATATTGCCTTAGAGTCATTAGAGACTCAAACCCTAAAGACCAGCTATATCTGGAAGATCGAAGTATGAATCAGGAATTAAACCAACGACAGTACCAATGACAAAAATAGAAATGAGAAGACATTTAAACAAGATACAAACACAAACTTCCACCTTACCAAAGGTAAACTCTGGTGGAAATAAGGTGTCTGAGAGTCAACCATCTGGACACTCTGAACCAATAGCAAATGAAGTAAAAAAACAGATAAATGAGGCTCTTGAAAAATTCAAAACAGAAATAATTTTTCCAGATGACCATAGAGATGGTGAGAAGAATGAAAGACATGATTAGAGACTCTGAACAGAAACAGACAAAAAAATAGGCTCAGGACCATGATGGAAACCATGAATGCCCAACACAGGAAAGAAATGCAAACCTTGAAAGCTCAACATAGGAAAGAAATGGAATCCATGAAACAGATTTAAACACATATGCAGGAGATTAAAAATTCGATAGAAAACATTTGCAGCAGAATGAACAAATGTGAAGATAGAATTTCAGATATTGAAGATAGGATTGCTGTCAGTGACCACGAAAAGAGAGATCTCTTAAAAATAGTACTGGATCATGAGAAATCAGTCCAACAACTCTTAGATGATGGAAAGAAGAATAATATAAGACTGATAGGAATCCATGAAATAGCAGGAGAAAGTACAAATGACATTAAAAAAATTCACAGTATTAATAACAGAAAACTTCCCAGAGGGAAAGAATTTGACATACAGATAAGTGAGGCATATAGGACTTCAACTAACCATGATTAAAAAAAATCTATACCTAGACATATAATAATTAAGATCCTGAAAACCCAACAGAACAAAATACTACAAGCAGTTAGAAAAATGAAATAAATCACATACAAAGGAAAGCCCATCAGAATTACAGCAGACTTTTCAACACAAACCCTCAGATCAAGGAAAGCCTGGAGTGAGGTATTTCAAATCCTGAAAGAAAATAACATCCAATCTAGACTGATGTATCCTTCAAAACTATCTTTCAAAATTGACAGGGAAATAAGATACTTCCATTTATAAAGAACACCTGAGAAACTTCATGAACCTCAAACCAATACTCCAAACACTTCTAAACAATATCCTGGAAAAAGAAAATGAAGGCCACAACTCCATAAGGGCCAACAGAGCAAATATACCAGGAAAGGCAAGAAATTAAAGGGAGAGAGGGAAATATAAAAAATAAAAGAACCAACAAAAAGGAAAATAACATGACAATGAAAATTCAATATATAAAAGTTATAACCATCAATCTTAATGGCCTCAATTCACCAATTAAAAGAAACAGATTGGCAGAATGGATTAAGAAGCAAAATCTTGTATGCAAGAAACACACCTAGTTCCAAAAGAAACTCATAGAGTGAAAGTGAAAGGATGGAAAATCGTTCTCCATGTGACAGGTTCCCGAAAAAAAAAGGGGTTGCTATCTTATTTGCAGACAGAATACATTTCAACCAAAACTAATTAAGAGAGACAAAGGAGGGCACAACATCCTTGTAAAAGGAAAATGCAAGAGGAAGATATGATAGTGAAATATATACACACCAAATACTAATATCCCCAACTATACAAAACAAACATTAATGGATATGAAAAAATGAAATAAGCACTAGCACAATTGAAGTGAGGGACCTCAATACTTGACTGGCACAAATAGACAGACCATCTAGACAAAAATCAAAAAACGAAATAACAGAACTGAACCAATTCTTATAACAAACAGACTTAGAAGATGTCTAAAGAGTGTTCCACCCCACAAATCAGAATATATATTCTTTTCTGCTGCACACAGGTCATTCTCCAAAGTAGACCACATTGTAGTTCATAGAACATGCTTATGTAAAAGAAAAGGAACTGAAGTTATCCCCTGTATATTATCAGACCATGGTGCAATTAAACGAGATCAATAGCCTAAGAAACCATAAGACTTCACAAACACATGGAAATTGAACAACACCCTTCTAAACAATCATTGGGTCATACAGGAAATTAGTGAATAAATTAGATAGTTTCTACAATTAAATGATAATGCCAATACAACATACAGGAATCTGTGTGACACAATGAAAGCAATTCTTTGTGGAAAATTCATAGCAGTGAATGCCCACACTAGGAAAACAGTGTGAGCTCAGATAACAACCTAATGATGAATCTTAGGCTCCTAGAAAAAGAAGAGTGAGAAAAGCCCAAAGCTCTAACAAGAGGGGAAATTATAAGGATCAGAGCAGAAATTATTGCAATGGAAACTAAGAGAATGATACAAAAAAAATCAGATTTGAAGAGTTGGTTTTTCAAAAGAATAAATAAAATCAATAAATCCTTAGCCAATCTCTCAAAAAAAAAATAAAAAATAAAAAAAAGGAAAGAAAAGGAACCAGAAAAGTGTGATCACTCCAGTGTAGTAAAACAAAGTATTACTGCAAACTAATTTACATGTCATGTGCTAAGTGCATATGCTATCATTTGAATTATGATGTCTCCTCTAAAATTCACATTGACCCTTAACCCCTTTGATCATTAATCCTAATATGGCAATTTCATTAGATTAAGAAACACCTAGTAGATTAGTAAAGCACATTTCTTGGTATATCTGGATGGTTACTCTATGTAGTTCCTTGCCCATTTCTCTCTGGCAATTTTCCCCTGCTCTTCTCCCTGGCTGCCATGAACTTCTGCCATGATGTTTCTACTTAGGAAAGAATTGCCTATAGTGAGCTAAATTAGAACTTTCCTCTTTCAAGGTGCAAGTGTTGAATATTGTGACCTGAAAAGGGAAGGCTCACTAAACACAAACTTGGTGGGATTACTTCTTGTGGCTGTATTGACCATGTAATTTAGAAGCCTTGAGAGCATTTTTGCATTGCAGTTTGGACACATCTAGAGATGAGGGCTAGAGAAGTCCTAAAGTGCTATAAATAGAGCTTGATAGGTGATTCTAAGAGCTTGAAAGATGAGATTGTTGATAGGAATGTAGACAGTAAAGACTTCCCTTAAATGGGTTTATTCAGGAGCAAGAACTCTATTGGTAACTGGCCCTGAGGGATTTAAGTTACACTCTGGCAGAAAACTTGTCTACATTTGCTTGTGTCCTGAGATTTTGCAGGAGTTTGCAATTAAGCAAGGTGGATTAGTCTGGCAGAGAAAATTTCAAGACAGGATAACATTAAGGTTGAGGAAGGATCCTGCTGGCTACATTTAACTAGATTTATAGTGAAAATCAAGGGAAAAAGTCAGAGTAGAAAAATATGAAATACTTAAATTTTGGCCCAGAAGGAGCTATGTCTAAAAGGGGAACAAGGAAGGTGTGGCAGCTAAAGGAATTAGCATCATTAAAAAGAAACCAAATACTTTATATAAGGTCAAGAAAAAGGATATCCTGAAGGCACCTAAGGAATCAGTACAAACACCACCATGGCAGGCTCAATGGTTTAAATGTGGCCATCTTTTATTTGAAAAAGAGTTCCCAAGACCATTGCTTGAGAAAGACAGTGATCCCAGCTCTCAAAAAAAGATTCTACCCATGGTTGAAGGTGCTTAGATGTTGCTTCCACTGTAAGCAGAACTTAGCATTGTCCACGAGATAATGGCTTTACTGGAATGCAAAATACAAGATCTGTGGAGTCAGATAGGCTTCCACTGAAATTTTGAGGGAAGGACTCCCCAAAACTCAATAGTTTTAGTAGGGAAAAAGGCAGATCCTGAGTACAGCCAGCCTGTAAGAGGACTTGAGGGCTGCTACTGGCAAGACCATAGGAGTGGGACCACTCCTGCTTTTTGAATTCACTTTTAACTACCTTTAACCCGAAGTACTGGACACGGAGCAACAGAATTTAGTGTTTGTCCTGACACGTTTTAGTATTGCTTTGGTCAGATTTTTTTCTGTCCCCCTATTCCTCCATTTTGGAATGGGAATATTTACCTTGTAGCGTTGTATTTTGGGATTATATAACTTGTTCGCAATTTTTACAGAGGTTTACGGCTAAGAATTTACTTAGATTATTAGGAGATATTTGAATTTGCACTTATGAAAAGTGCTGAAACAAATGAGCCTTTGGGAGAGGATTTTTGTGTTTCTGTAGTATGAAGGATAGTTGAATTATGTGGAATCATTAATTTGCTGTTGTGTTTATTTGGGGATTAGTTATAATTATGTAAATACGTTAGGGAGAGAAGTTTACAAAGGCTAGACTATGACAGATTTATCAACTTTAATGGATTAAGAAATGTTTAGCTGATTAGTGAAGTGTACACCTAGCTGCATCTGTGTGAGTCACAGAGGTGTGACCTTGGTCCCTTGCCTATTGTTGTCTGGTGCTGTTTCCTGGCTGCTAAGCAGCTTTTCTCTGCCATGCCTTTCCATTATTATGTTTCTGCCTTGGAGGCAGGTGACTATGGTCTCAAACTTCCCACATTGTAAGCTAAATTAAACTTTCCTCCTTAAATTGTGAGTATTGACTATTGTGTCTAGCAAGAGGCAAACTGACTAATATGATCCTGATATTAAGATGTGTGGCCTTTGGGAGGTGATTAAGCCATCACTGTTCCATCCTTTTGAATGGAATTAGCACCTTTGTAAAAGGACTCAAGATTGAAAGGAAGCCATTTTTCCATTTCTGTCTCTTCTACCATGTGAGGACACAGTGTTAATCTCTTCCAGAGGACATAACAGGAAGGCAAAATTGAAGAAGCAGAGAGTAGCCCTCACCGGACATGAGACTGACTGGTGTCTCCGGAACTGTGAGAAATAAATTTCTGTTCTAACATAAAGTCACCTGTTAAAGATATTTTGCTACAGTAGTACAAATAGACTAAAGCAGATAACATGCTCAATCATATATTAAATATTATGAAAACCCTAGTTTAAATTGCATACCGCTTGGGCTGGGGATTTAGCTCAGTGGTTCGGTGCCTGCCTTGCAAGTACAAGGACCAGAGTTCAATCCCTGATACCAAAAATAAATAAATAAGTAAATAAATAAATTGCATACCTCTCTTCAATAAATTCACATTCTTAGTTTTAATTATTCAACATTTCAATTCCTATGAGTTATTATAATGTTGGTTAGATACTTGATTACTCTTTGGAACTATATCTGGTTTAAAGATGTAAAAACAATAACTTTAATATTCCCAAAGAAACTGCTAAATATGCTGTGTATGTAGTAGGATCAGGGCTATCTTTTTCCTTCATCTACCACTTGTCATCAATCTTTTGTGAGCAGTAAGTGAAAATGGAAGCTGTCATCCAGATCTCAGCATTTGCTTTGGAACCTTCGGGCAGCACATTTCTGTTCACTTCTCTTAAGCACTAAGCATCATCCTGTCCTTTCTTGATAACCAGAACTTGACTTTATCTGCACCTGTCACTCAGGCCAATGCACAGATTTGCTCATTATTCTTGTCTTCCATTTCATTTAAAAGGCTTAGCTATGATTATGGATGGCTTTCAAATATGCTTCCTTCATGCATAAAAATTTATAGGTATGAAGACCCTATGGCAACAGAAAGAGCTTGCATAAAATAGTAAGGATGCAATCTGGCCCTAATTCACCAATGTAAGGTAACAGAGTAATGCTAAAGTTTAAAGAAACCTCTGTGCCCTTGTACCTCAAAACTGAGAGCAGTCTATTAAGTAATGCATGTGCAGCAATAATTTGTACAGAAAGATTATGAAAAATGTGCCCTCTGAGTGTTTTGTTCTTATGATGAATGTAATCCAATCAAACCATTAAAATGACTTAAATACAGCTGAATGTCATTTGTTGCTTGCCATAGTATTTTAAGAAAAATAATCATTATGAACCCTTGAAAAGGTCTTAATTGCTTTATAACCTATGACAGTGCTGGATGACTGGTAATAGCCATTTGGTTTTTGTGGAAATTATGAACCATGAAGGTCAAAATGTCATGTCTGCTTGAGGGCATAAAAAGTATTTCTTCCAATTTTTGTTATAGTCTTATAATTATCTAGAAAAATTAAAAGAAGTTAGAATGTGAAACAGCATAATGGCTTATTTCAATCAGTGTGGTCTATGCTATATCAGTTATGATGAACCAAATAATGTATTCTTGAATCTATTATCTTCTGGGTCATAATAGCTTTTATTGAAAAGAGAAGACACCACATTGCACAATGGCTGTATGTAATTTTAAAAATATATAAATTATATTTCAGACTATATTATTTCATAAATTAGAAAAAACTACTCAAATCATAAAAACATTATATGGAATATATAAACAACTTTACCATTGTATCATAAAATCAACTCTATAATTTAGTGAGTATAAAAGTAGGTTGATTTTCTTTATCATTTATTTGTTCGATTGAATAAATATTTATTGAATTTCTATTTTGTTTAGGATGCTAGAATGTGTTTTATATGGTGTTTGTGGTAATAATTTTGTTTTAAATTTTTTTTTTTACCATTCATAAGACTGTATTTAGCCTCTTTTATTTTCCTAAGAAGTTTCTGTTCAGGTTGGGGGAATAAAGGCAGATTAAGGTATTTTCTAGATCTGGTTATTTTTGTGAGCAATGAACACCAAGCAGCTGATAGAAGGAAGATGCTTGTCTTCAGCAACATTCACTGTGGACAGGGCCAGGGGATAATTCTGATGTTTAACTGAAATAAGGTGAAATGACACCATAGCAGTTTTTCAAACAGACCTGGATTAAAAGAGAATAATGAACGTATCTGGCTCAGGAAGCCTGACATGTTTTAAATTCCTAAGTGGCCTTTTGTTTTAGGTCTTGCACAATAGTTGTTAATTTTGTAAGGCAAATACAATTTTAGTTGTCATTATATTTAGCCTTTTTTTCTAATATAGAACTGGCTCCATATTGCAAATAGGTCCAAACTAAGAAGACCAGGAGTGTGTGTGTTGGGTTTTGAGAGAGATCATGTGTGCTTTAGGCCTGTTATGGAAATTTATGCTATAGTAGTTCTTTAAATTTTGAAATGTAAGTCATCTTCTAACATACAACTTGGTAAAAAGTATGATTCTCTGTCAAGACAGAAAATAAAAACAAAGAAAATCCTAAACTTTTGTTGTTCCTAATGGGAGATTTCCATCATGCAGTTGAACAGTGGTTTATTTGATGATAAATGTAACTCTTGCCATTAATCAGCATTTTTTGGTATACACATTTTTTAATTTTCTTGAGTCATATAATATTTTGGCCAAGGACTATTATGGTCCATGTCTTTGAAGGTATCATTTCAATTATTTAAAATTGACCCTATAATAATGCACAACCTGGAATATTGTTTGGCATATAGGAAGCATTCAAATATTATTTATTTGTTTGTTTGTTTATTTATTTATTGTTTTTTTGAGACTATGTAGTTGAGACTGACCTGGAACTCATGTAGCCCAGGCTGGTCTCAAACTCACAGCGATCCTCCTGCCTCAGCCTCCCAAGTGCTGGGATTACAGGCATGGGATACCACGCCCGGCTCAAATATTGTTTATTCACTGAATAATGGTATGACTTTTTTCTTTCTGGAAAACTTTTAAAGACTGTGATACCTCTCCTGAAGTCTTAAGCTTTTCTCTTTGCAACTTAATTTTTCTCCACTTTTCTACTTGTGAATTTCCTAGAGAAGTGGTGAAGTGGCACATAGTGTTATCAGTGTCCTACAGATGGACAAGCCTGTGAAGAATTTCTACATTATGCCACCTTAATGTTTGAATAAAAACTTTTCTTTTCTATGTTTTATTTACTTTTCTTATTGCTGAAACAAAATACCTGACACTCAAAGTTAAAGGAGGGGAGGTTTATCTCAGCTTACAGTTTGTAGAGGCTTCAGTCTACAGTTGGCTGATTTCAAACTAGGGCAGCATGGCAGAGAAGACATTGCAGAGGAGAAACGGTCTATGGCATGACAGGCAGGAAGGCAGCAAGCAGCCAAAGCAGGGAACAGCAGCAAACCTGCCTTCCTTCTCTCCCTTTATATTTCAACCAGCCTGTAAGCCTGTGGTGGCACCCATACCCAGGGTGGCAGAACAACCACAACAAAACCATCAATAAGAAACACTCCATAGAGTCAGTATTCTAAGCATAGTGTTCACTGCAATATTATTATAACTTTCTCTGAAATCTTCCTAATTCATGAATTGGAGGTGCTAGAATGTCAAAGACCATTATTTTTGTTAGATTATCTGAGAAAAACAGTGGTGTTGGATATCTTATCAAATAATACATGATAATTAATTTTAAAATATGGAATATTATATTCCTTTACTTATTTAAAAATATTTAAAATGTTATATATGAAGAAAACAAGGGTGAAGAAAGGAGGAGACTACATTTCTTCCTCTCTTTTCTTCTCACTCTTGTATCTTCCAATAGGTAGAGTGTATAAAGTAAGAGAAAAACATGTATTCCTGGAATATGGGTCTCACAGCTGCCTACGTTTTTGTCAGTGAAAGATTCATTTGTTGTCAATGGGAAATTAGCATCTGGAAGACATATTCTTCCCAGTTTATAAACCGAAGGCAAATACAGACCAGGTACAGACATAATTAAACTTTTGAGCTAAAAGCAACAGCTAGGGAGAAGTTCCTGAGCTTAATACAATAAAAAATCTCTTCAAATTTTTTCCTTAGTTCTTGTTTACAAGTTCAACTCAAAGATAAAAATCTATGTGAACCCTCAAGCTTTAGTGTATTCTTTTAAATAAAATAGATGTTCCTTTAATCCCCTTTAATTATAAACTAATACATTTCTGGATGCAATGTCTCACATGTGTGCCACTCTTGCTATATTAGACAACTGTCTGAATTTATAGGTTCTATGCAAGACTCATAGTGCTTGTGGCAGTAGTGGGTTGTAAATGCCTCGAATGTTTCAGTACTGTGATGGGTCACATACTTATTATTCCTCCCCTCAGAGCTTACATTTTAGGAGGGATATTATGCATTAAATATATCATCACATAATATTTAATTGTTACTGTGAAATAAACAGCCATGATATTTATATGGACCCATTAACCACCTAGTTATTTTATCTAAATTGTTTATCTAAATTGTGCTGCTTACTTCAGAGTGATGGGATGGATTTACATCAAGGTTTATGCATGTGTGTAAGAAAGTTCAAGGTTCAACTCACTTCTTCGAATATTTCTGCATTCATGATACTTTCAGACAGTATTACAGTAATTCATTTCTACATCCACTCAACTCTTGTTGAGAGAAACTTAAGATTGACTTTTAAAATATGCTCTTCATCCTCCTTCAGCTACTCTGTTCTTTGAAGGAAACGGTACAATAGGGAGCTTTCTGTGTGGCCTGAGTTTTACTGCTCCCTTCTCGGGTGGGTGTTGTATTGACTTGCCCTTTGACAATGATATTATGTGGAAAGATGTTGCACGAAGCAGGCTGATGAAATTCATTTCTGTGTACATGGTGAAGTTGTTGTCCATTATATTTACACTTGTTCACCAAGAGAACCTATGAAGAAATTTCCTGCAAGAGTCAATATACAAGTATTTGTACTTCTCCTTACCAACTAGTTTGCTTTTATGTGAATCAGGTAACTGTTAACACTTTCTCTCTTCATGTTGGATGCTAGAAATTTAATGTTTATGGCCCATGGACAGAACATATATATTATTTTAATGTATACATTAATGATTTAACCCTCTTTTCTGTATTCTCTTCAATTTCTCTCCTCTTAAATTTGTCTTATTTTGCTGTTTGATACACATCAAGCAATCTTAAAACATTCCTGTAACAAAGGCAGGCATGGAAAGCATCTAAAATGCTAAGCAGTACTTCCTGTAAAATAATTCATTTTACATAAATCTAAGATATTTACTTTATAATATATTTAATTCATCATATATGACAAGCTCTCTTGTGGGGCTGTTCCTTTTGTTTGTTCATTCACAATACCACATTGACTCAGAACCTCCATGTCGTTAGGACTACTCTGTCACTCCTTTGAAATCTCCTCTGTCACTACACATTGCTGCCTTCTTTGAGGAGCCGCTCAGGGCATGGGGAAGGATAGTCTTTGTTTTCCTTAGCCAAAAATCCTCAACACTAATATTTCATGTACTCCCAAACTTATGGTTCTTAGATTTGTTTCCCATAACAAGTCTCTAAGGTTTTCTGGCTCCAGAATTAATTTATGTAGGAAAAAATGTTTAGAATTAAATATATGATAGAGATATTATTATGTGATTTTTTAATCTTAATTTTGTTTATTTAATTATTTTCTGTATATTTGAAATTATGCATAACGAAAAGTTTAAATTTTTTAGAATAAATGCATGAATTGACTCAGATATATTAGATAGCAGATCTGATCGCTTACCATAGTAATGCATGATCATGAAGATACTAGTTTTTCTCTTCTTTCCTTAACTTATCTTCTTTCCTTGAGGATTATTTGCCCTGTACTTTGCTCTTCTGAAGGAGAAAACTGCCCTTCTCCGGAAACGGTCTAGAATTTCTCCTGATGGAAGTGCAATGTACCTAGTAAGTTGTACAGCACTGCCATTGAGGCCAGCTGAGGACCAGCCTAGAGAAGGCTGAAGGAAGACTGTTCATGGTAATAACTTCTGAGAAGAACGATCATCTTCAGATCTTGGCTTCATTCTCAGTCCTGGACCTCTCTGAGAAAACCAGGTTAGCCTGTGTTGGAATTCAGCCCATGGTGTACTTAGATCTGTCAGTAGAGTAAGGTGTTAGGTCACAGTTGCATTTACTTATTTATATCCATTCAACATTTCATTGCATTCCATTTCACTTTATTGTGCCTCATGGGTATTGCAGTTTTACAAATTGAAGGTTTGTGGCAACTCTACTTTGAGCAAGTATTATCAGCGCCATTTTCCCTGCAGCATGTATTCATTTAATATCTGTGTCACATATTAATACTTATTGCAATATTTCAAAATTTGCTAATATTGCATTTGTTACGATGATCTGTGATCTATGATCTTCCATGTTATTGTAATCATTCTGAAGCACAATAAATAGTGACAACATATGATGGTAAACTTAATGATAAATGTGCATATATCCTGACTATTTCATTGACCAACCTTTCTCCCATATATCTCCTCCTCCTTGGGCCTCCTTATTCCTTGCATCACAACAATAGTGAAAGTAGATCAGTTAGTAACCCCACAGTGGTCCCTAACTGTTTAAGTGAAAGGAAGAGTTGCACGTCTCTCACTGTAAATGAAAAACTAGAAATAATTAAACTTAGTGAAGAAGGCATGTTGAAAACAGAGATAAGGAGAAAGCCAGGTCACTTGTGCCAAACAGTTAGCCAAATTATAAATGCAAAGGACAGATTCTCGAAGGAAATTAAAAGTGTTACTCCACTGAACACACAGATGATAAGAAAGTGAAACATCCATATTTCTGCATGGAGAAAGCTTTAATAACCTGGATAGATGAACAAAGCAGCCACGACATTCCCTTCAGCCACAGCCTAATCTGAAGAAGGCCCTAATTCTTTGCAATTTTATGAAGGCTAAGAAAGGTGAAGAAGCCGTGGAAGAAAAGTTTGAAACTATCAGAGGTTGAAGGTTTAAAGAACGAACCAGCTCTATGACATAAAAATACAAGGTGAAGCAGTATTTGCCGATGCAGAAGCTACAGCAAGAAACCCATATGATCTAGCTGCAGTTACTGACGAAGATGACTGCGTTTCAAACAGTTTTTCAATATAGAAAGAGAACCTGATAATACAAGTGAATTGCACAAATCTTTTGGTAAAATTTAATGAATGAGGAATTACTTCTCATGGATGAGAAAAAATAGTGATTTCTTAAGATGGAATTGATTCCTGGTAAAAATGATTTGAACACTGTGGAAATGACAACCATGGTTTAAAATATTACATAAACCTAGCTGATAAAGTAGTGCTAAGCTTTGAGAGGATTAACTGATATTGAAGGAAGTTCTACTGTGCATCACATTTTACAGAGAAATAATTCATGCTTCCATAGATATAATGCTATTGGTATACAATGTAAACACAATATTCATATGCACTGGAAAACAAAAAAGAATCATGTGACTTGCTTTGTAATGATATTTACTTTATTACTATGGTCTGGAACCAAAGTTGCAAAATCTCCTAGAGATGTCTACATGTACTTACCAATTCTTTGCATTCAGGAACTCTGAATACAGTAGCAATCCTCTCAGAAGTTTGCAGATAACTATTCCAGAAGCTTGCTTAAATTTTAAGAGAAAACAGTAACTGATTTTTTAAAAGAAAGAGTGGAATTATATGACCATTTCAATTTATGGAGTTAGAGATATTTTCCTACTATCTTAGTTACTTTTTCTCATTGCTGATACAAAATACCCAACACCCACAAGTTAAGGGAGGAAAGGTTTATTTGGCTCATCCTTCATAGATGTTTCCATCTGTAGCCCGGAACTCGTGTGCCTTAAAAATGTGTTTGGATTTTGTTGGCCAGCATAACTTGCATGTGTTCTGAGAGTGTGACTCATTTAACTTTGAAATACCCTGAGAACATCAGACTATATATATATATAATATA
>NW_022900926.1:79155031-79192806 GCF_012274545.1 Fukomys damarensis | reverse complement strand
TATATATATATATATAATATATATATATAATATTTACATATATATTATATTTATATTTATTATATTTATTAATATATGCACTAGGTTAGTGTCTAAATTAATTGTGATTACATTGTGAGCACTTCTAACTACCTTTAAGTTTCTTTTTTTCCTGGATTTATCTTAATATTCCTAAATGTTTACAGCATAAGCAGTGTACTATTTACACATGCAATAAATAATATAATTTCTGACTAAGGGTCATGCCCCAACTTGTCCATAACTCTCTTATATGGACTTACCATGAAACCTTCAAAAATTCTGAGATAAAGGCTGGGGAAATGTGATTTGATGTTACTACTGAGAGTGAATTAGCACAGCAGTGTTTGAATTTTAACCAGAATAGTTTCAGCTAATTCTCATCTATTTTATAAATCTAAGATGAGCTTTAAAATATATTCTATATTTTTATTAGTGGTTTTTATTAAATCAGTTTGTGGCTAGAGTGCAACTGGAATACAGTAACTCTGGATTTTTAACACATCTCATTTTTAAGGACACACTATCTGTTCATTGGTGTAAAATCTCTCTGCTTTACTCATCATTGAACTCCAAAGCCAGATCTATGCCTGTGTGTTTACTCTTGAGTAATAACATTTGATATGAAGGTGTTTATTAAATATTAACTACCAAATGAGTAAGCTAATAAAATAAAAAGCCTTACTAGTGATTGTATAGCAAGGTTGGCATCTGTTATCAGCTACTGAACTTCATTCCTCAACTTGTCTTTCCCACTTTGATTGAAGAAAAACTGGGAGATGAGAGAGGCAGAGGCCCTGTTAGTCTTCCTGTCACTTCATTCTCGTAGCTCATTAGCAGCAGGAATGTGAGTTCTCACAGCTAAGTGAGAAGCAGAAGAAGAACAAAATGAACATGGAGGTTCATCTAAATGGAAGTTTAAAAAAATTATTGTGTATAAAATATTACATTAAAAACAAAAAATATGTGCCATAGTACAGCAAATAAAGCAACCATATAATTTGAATAATTGCCTACTGTTGTGAAGACGTGGATTTTTTAGTAACAATAATTATTTTAATGTTTCCCAAGATATGAATGCAACATAGACCTTAGCAAATCACTTTTGAAAACACAATTACTTAAAAGTTATATTAATCATTAGAAATATAAATAGCAACCTGGAACATTATGAGTGGTTTTTGGTGATCTGAAGGTATAATAAAGTCTTCTTGATTCAGATTCTCCCTAATTTAGAATTTGTGATCATTTGCTGAAACTGACATTTTCTTTTGTATAAACTTGGAAAAGTTTTAACTGAATAAATGAATAGTTTAAAGAAGATGGGGGTATTTAACCATTTTGAAAAAGATAAAATAATCTTAAAAGACTTTATAGTATTGCTTATCTGTAAACTGATGCTATTATTTATGAACTGACTTTGTCTAATAAAGTAAGCCTAGAATAAATTGTTTTTACAATTACAGTTTTAGTTACTTTAGCATACATATAATCATTACAACTAATTAAAGATTCCATTTTGTATGTTCATAATTAATTTACCTGCTAGACAAATATGAATAAAGGGAGATAGCATGTGGGACCTATGAAGAGTGTGGAACAGACGCCCACCTTTGGAGGACCTGATCAGGTTCACTCTTTTTAAATCTCTCATTGCTCATTTGTTAGTGAAAATATTTGAGAATGTGCCACTTATCCATACATATTTATTTATAAATACATGTGTGTACTATTTTGCTAATACATGAAGTACACTAAGAACTAATTTAGGAATAGGTAGGATGAGATAAAAATGTAGATTAAAAATTTTATTTAAATCTTCAGATGTAGTTATCTTCTCTTGGTCTCCTAATACCCACGTGGGAAATTCTGCTTAGTACATGAGCTAGGAATTGAATCAACAGAGGTAAAAGTATTTCTATGTTTATAAATATAACAAATCCTATGAAGAAAAGATATGGAGGGAGGGAAGGGAAAGATCATTTGAGTGGAGATCTAAAAAATCCAGGTCAAATAAGGCATGAAGACTACTCCAGAATCAGGATACATCATGCTCAGAGTTTCTGAGTTTGGCACACGTGAAAAAACTGAAAAAATACCAAACAATTGTAGTGTAGGAACTAAGAGGGTCTATTGCAATGGTGATGAACAAGATGATGATGATAATGGGATTGAATGTTCAGAAAAGAATTGTAGTTTAAAAATTGGAATTTTGTCTCAATTCACTGGCAAACAGTTGAAGGGGTATAGGTAGGGAGTTGCCATGACCTGGTCAACATTTTAGGTAATGTTGGGGTGATAACACTGAGGTTCCAAACAAGAAATTGAGTGTTTGGTCACAGTTAATGACATGGGTAAGATTACAGAAAGAAAATAATTGGAAAATATAATTGTATTCTGGACAAGTTACATTTAAGGTACTTTTTTCACAGCAATGTCAGTTATCATCTTAACAAGTAAAGTGCAGATTTCAGGGGCTTAGTGAATATATGTTTGGTTTCCTGATTAGTGAGTGGCTTTTGTTACACATTCTTTCAAGGATTTCCATTCTTTCCACCTTGAGTCTCTCCATATCCAGACAGTAAAGTCATTGAAAACAGTTGCTGGAATGTTGGAAAAGGAAAATGAGTCCAGAAGATACATGCTTGAGTCTTATTGCTCTTGAGAGAGAGGGAGGGGGGAGAGGGAGGGGAGAAAGGGAGGGAGAGGGGAGAGAGGATGCTCTTTATATTCCTTTGAAGGGAATTAATTTCAAAGTCTTCCTAATATGCAAATTCTCCTTTCTACTTCTGAGATCAAACATGAGTACCACACATGAGTAAGACTGTGAGGTATTTATCTTTCTGTGGCTGCTTATTTCACTTAACATAATATTTTCCAAAGTGTTCAGTTGTAGGGGTAAAAAACCTCATTTCCTTCGTGTATTGACCAAAATAGTCTTTCTTTTGAAACAGCAGATTCTAAG
The DNA here is from genome assembly GCF_012274545.1 of Fukomys damarensis. NCBI lineage: Eukaryota > Metazoa > Chordata > Mammalia > Rodentia > Bathyergidae > Fukomys > Fukomys damarensis. The sequence continues at coordinate 79,189,823 of NW_022900926.1, read as the reverse complement.
TATTGCTTATGAAAAACCAGTATGAAAATGCCTGTATTCTGGTAGAAGAAAGGCATAGTCAAGTTAAGAATTAAAAACATATTGTGCATATAAGCTATAAGTGTTTATACAATGTACAGTAATATACATGAAGTCAATCTTCTTTACAATGTCAATTTTTTTTCTAAATGTCAGGATGAGAATTTGGTTTAGTCGTCTCCAAAATATAATAAAAAAGAAAGTATTTCTTTGTTTATTGGAAGAGCACAAGAAAGGATGTGGTCAAGAAACAGAACTTTCATTATTCTAAGGTTCTCCACATGAACAAAAGACAGCATTAATCTTGAATGTTGGTGTAGTTGTAAGCCCTAGTTTGTCAAGCCCTAAGCCTCGTGACAGGTATTTGTTGTCATTGATGACTTCTCTTTTTATCTTTACCCTTTGTAAAAAACATGAAAGATCTCACTATGTCTTTTTAACAAGTGTGACTGCCCATTATTTTTCGTATTGCTTTGAGGTTTGAGGTACCTGCGCCTAGACTTTTCAGATGCAGCTAAAGTTTTGTGCTTATGTTTTTGTGCTAACATACTCTTATATTACTGGCCCTAGGAGACAGAATACAATAGCTATTTCTTAGTTATGGAGGAATAACTGAACAGCTTCTGGAATGTGCAAATAGATTTTACAGTGATCTCATAAAACTTTCTGTTAATATTTCCACATGTGTTTTTTAGTTAAAATAATTATATTTAAACATAATATCAAATGCAAAAGGAAAGACCAGTAGAAAATATTTTTGAAAATGGAAAGTGTCTTTGTTGGAAAATGACAATATTTTAAAGACATAATTGATAACTGATTTGACCAATGCAACTGACTTCTGAGAGAATCCTTTCTCTCACCCCAAGATTATCTTGCTCATGAAAATCACTATTTGGACTAAAAAGGCTGGATCTGTTCTTTATCTTATACTGCAACTTCTTAATACAAAAAAAACCCCCCATTCTCCCTGCAGTTGAACTTCCTTTCAGTCTCCACAGAGCCTTTCTGTGACAGGTAGACCTTTCTTTCTCTATGAGCCTGTCTTGCACATTTCACATTTTAATGACCTCACGTTATTAAAGCTATGCCATCATTTCATCTCTATAATCCCTACAAAAATTAATACAATTTGGGAGAAACTGAATTTTGACAAATATAGGTTTATATTTATTGAACACAAAATAATGAGACTCCTGGTCACCCTACCAAGTAAGTACATAGAGAAGCTAAAACACTCGCTGAAGGAGCTTATGAGAAAAAGCCAGCATGTGTGATAAAGGAAGGAGATAATGTGTACCCTCACAACTTACTGACGTAGTGGGGACTGAAGTTTGTTCCACTAATGTTTTCTTTTGTAATTTTACAAAGACACCGCAAATTAGTGACATGATAGAGTAATCTCTATATGGGGTATGAGTGAATCTAAGTTTTGCAAGGGGAGGAAATAGCAAGACCCTGCAAGTGCTCTGGCCCTAGAACTTTAGTGTTTACTCTTTCCTTCCACCCTGACATTTCTCTAACTGATAGGTCTTGCAATTCTTTGAGTGACAGCTTGATCTGACGAATAGATTCTTCTCTCCCTATTCTAAGGCTTCCACATCCACTCCTCAAAAGCTGTTAGCCAATATCTCATATTAGTTGCTCTTTGAGTACCACAGCTTCCTAATCTTGGTGTTAAATAACTAGGAGTTATATTTTTTATTTTATTTCCCAGAGTTTCCCAGCATGATTAGGCTCCAGTTACCCACAATGAGAAATTGATTCAGAATGTATTTGTGAATGACTTCTTTTCTTTTTCTGTTTCATTCTCCCACTCAACTTCTATTGGTATTGAAATGTTTGGATTAGGGTGTGTTTCTGGAGAACCCAAACTAAGACAGTATGTGATGTTGTAATGTCACAGACACAATGATGATGCAGAGATTTACTTTTATCTAAAACCAGTACTTTTTTCACTACAGCAATCAGAAGTATTTTGTATACACTAGACTTAATATTGATATTGATTAACTCTAGACCTTTATTTAGAGAGGTTACATTAAAACATCATGGAAATAGAACCAGAAAATATCACTCAAGCTTTTATTTGTGCAAGAGGATGAGCAAGTAATATGAATGTGAACTTTTAAAAAAGAAAGTACAATTCCTCTTATATTTGTATGTTTATTCTCTAACATTTATTTTTTTCCATTGAGTTTATTGGCACATTTTAGGTATACAGTACAGTTACATTCATCATTGGGATTTTGTGCCTTTACATGACAGGTCTTGGTTCTCATTTTTTCCCCATATTAGAATCATTCATAAGAAAATGGATGCATATTGAGGATATACTCTAGTGTCCATTTTAAAAGAGAAAGAATTCTCTTCTCCGTAGTTAGATCAGTTTTTTGGATTTCTTTCATTCTACAGAGAAGTGGATTACATCAATCTTCTTTTATTTTTGCACAGGGTGATGTTTCAAGAATGAGGAATTTGTGCTTCTGGGGAAGCCTTGATGTGGATGAAGTCATGGCATGAACGTACAGGAAGGAAATTGGAAAAAACACTGTGCAGAAACATTTTAGGTACAGTACAGTTACATTCATCATTGGGATTTTGTGCCTTTACATGACAGGTCTTGGTTCTCATTTTTTCCCCATATTAGAATCATTCATAAGAAAATGGATGCATATTGAGGATATACTCTAGTGTCCATTTTAAAAGAGAAAGAATTCTCTTCTCCGTAGTTAGATCAGTTTTTTGGATTTCTTTCATTCTACAGAGAAGTGGATTACATCAATCTTCTTTTATTTTTGCACAGGGTGATGTTTCAAGAATGAGGAATTTGTGCTTCTGGGGAAGCCTTGATGTGGATGAAGTCATGGCATGAACGTACAGGAAGGAAATTGGAAAAAACACTGTGCAGACAAGGGTTGCTGCACTCGTGAACTAAGGATTATGTGTAGCTACTGATGTAAGTATTGACATGTAAAAGAAAATCTAAAAAGAGAAAAAAGCCATGTGAATTTTTTGTGCCGCTATCCACCTGTGTAGAAAACATTAGAGTTACAGGGAAAAAAAAAACAACTAAAAAACCCCAGAATTTATTTACATGGGTAAATGAATGACTAATGTCTAAACTAGTTGTGATTGTATTGTCAGCAAGCACATTTTACTACCTTTGTTTGTTCACTGGCTTTATCTTAATGTTTCTAAAGCTTTGACATAGAGAAGAGTTTATTGAAATGTGCAGCAATTTTAAATTATAACTTCTACTAACACCGATGCCCCTCTTGTCATTCACAGTTTTCTTTTATAAGATAACCATGTCTTTCTTAAGATCTATGTGGAGACTGGAAGTAATTTCTATTTAATTTCGTTGGTTTGGCAATTCCATTGATTGTGATGTCATGCCCAACAATCACAGCACATCCCTTTAATTTTCAGATCTCTTTAATATTAATTTATGCTAGAGCCAAGATAGTCTAAATAGTCTCCTCATAAATTTAGCTTTTGGACCTTCTTTTTACCTCTATGGGAGGATTGTATTTCTGATGAAGCCGCATGGCAACCCCTGAGATGAGCAGTAAAAGAAGAGAGTGAAAAAAAGCATAGGAGAGTCAATGTAGAGATGATATTAAGAGTAAAGTGTGTAGAAACCCTAAAAGAAGTTCTGGTGTCTCCTTTTTTTGGTCTAAAGCTAAAGACTCCGGTAGTTCAGGTATCAGAGGACCCCAGGGAAAGATTAGTGCAGTATGTGCTCATTCCATGGTCAGGGTGGAGAAGGAAAGACCCTTTCTGGGGGCAGCACAATGGAGCTGCTACCAGGAGTCTTCTTGGAAAGCCCTCTGAAGGATGCCACACTCACTGCCACGGCAGGTCCCGTGTAAGTGTGGATTGTGAAATGAAAGTGCCGGGAGGTGTTAAGAAGCTGAGTTCGTGTGGAAAAGAAATACCAAAGAAGAGAAGGGAAAAGGAAAGCAAGCTAGCTCTATGAGCTTAGCTGGTTGTTGTTTTAAAATGAGGACTGGCTTAGGGAGGGGCTTAAAAGTGTGAAAGAGCTTATTCAGTATGTAAGAAGATCGGAAGGCTGCTGGTGAAGCTTCGAGAGAAGAATCCCAGTAAAAAATTTGCCACAGGGGGCTCAGAAGAGTTGTTCAACCAGGGAACACTGATTAGAAACTCAGCTGGATTGAACACAAGAGGCATGTTTGAGATAATTAAAATCCTTGTTAATAATGATTTTGCTGTTAGCTTCAGATTAGGTAAAAAGAACAGACTCAACTTTGGAGAATGCGTAAGAGGAGAAAGGAGGCAAGGAACTCTGCAATGATTCAGTGATGTTTTTTTCTGAATAAGCCAAAACTGGATTATCAGAAAGTAAGTAAAGGTTGCAAAAGGAGTAGCTAAGAAGTCCTGTAAATGACATTGATAAAAACACAGAATTTGTACCTAAGACGTGGTGACATAGAATAGGTGAAAAACAATTGGAATGGATGCTTAACAGAATGACAGCAGGACAAGAGGAAATTAATTGAAAGGAGGTATTGAGAGAGTCAACTAATGAAAATTTGTCTAACAGCATTGCAGTAAGGATATACTATGGAGTAAGGTATGTAATATATATATATATATATTTGGTTCTGGGGATTGTACTCAGGACCCTGGCCTTGGGAGGCAGGAGGTGGCACCACTGAGCTAAATCCCTGGCCTGGGCAGCATTATGATTTTGATTGGTAGAGAGATATTTGACGGAATAGCTGAAACAAAATAAAGTTCTATTGGAAGATGGAGGACAGGAAAAAGTTATTTGATATTAGAAACTAGAAAAAGAAAACAGGGGAGACACCAAAGTAAGGTCTTATTCCTCTTAAAATATTGGAGAAGAGGGCCGGGGATTTAGCTCAGTAGTGCCGCCCCTGCCTGGCAAGTGCAAGGTCCTGAGTTCGATAGCCGGTACCCAAAACAAAACAAAACATTGGAGAAAACCTGCAGCTGAAGCTCTTCTGGACAGAATCTGATTGTGGGAACAGGGACAGCGCACGGCTGAGCTTCACGATCTGCACGGTGTGGAGGATTCCAGAGGGTGCGCTCCTTCCCACCATCAATTGCATCATCTGCCCCATCCCAGGGTCCCAGAATGTGTGACAGGACCTACGGAATTCAAGCAAACCAAACAAGTCTGGTGATGTGATCATAGGAGAAATGGAAGAGAAACCTAAAGGGAAAGAGATTTGCTGGATCCTGCGCTGCTAACATGATCCTGCTAACATGACAGCACGATATTACTTTGAGGCATGAAGGGATGATATAGTAATGCCTTAAAATACTGTTCGTTGAACTATGTGAGAATCGGGAGTGTGGGGTTGCAACAGGGAGAGGGTTGAAAAGAATAAATGAGATTTATTTTAAGTTCTAATTTCACACTTGAAGCAAGACTTTCCATCAAAGAGTATTTTAAATCTAACTCATTCCCATAGCACATTGAAAACACCAAGATTTTGATCTTTCTAAAAACTTGCAGATTTAAAAATATTCAAATTAGAAAGACCAAACGGATACATTTTGGATTCAGTTTCTAATAACACATAGGATCATTTCTAATTTTTAATTTTTTTCCCTAGGCTTTTATCTCCTATTCATTCCTTATGGACTTTAAAAAAAAAAAAAGAAATATAATATCTTCCCGGGCCGTATGCTCCTTAGTTACAACCCTGCTTCTTCCTCACTTCAGTTCTTCTGCTAGTGCAAGTGTAATATACTTTATGCTTCTCCCATCTATTAAAAGTCCCCCTTGAAAAGCTAAAGCTGAAGAAGACGAAGCTCCTTGCCATGTAAATGTAGAAGCGTTGTACTGTAATCCCTCTTCCATCTAGGGTCTCTGCCCATACAAAATGACGCTGCCTGAAAGGATATGGTGCCATTTGAGATAGAGGAAAGTGGATATTTTAAAAAATAGCAGACAGGGTTTTCCTAGGTTAAGTGTGTGTGGGGGGTCAATGGTATGTATGACTGTGGTTTTAGCTTGATAATAAAAAACATGGCATATGTTTAAGGGCATAAGGAAGACTAGAAGAAAGACCAAGGTGTTTATGTTTTTAAAAATATTTAGAACAGCTAATTATGAGATACTTGTAGGAATTCTAGGTAGAAATAGAAGGAATATATTCATGAGTGGAGCTTGTTGCCACAGACAAGATTTTGGAAATACTTAAAAAGAAGAAACTCCACCAATGAATTTAGAAGAGAACACACATACACACACACACACACACACACACACACACACACACACACACACACACACACACACACACACACACACACACACACACACATTATATACAGAAAGATTTAAAGAAAACTGCTCAGAACTGAGTTCTCCAGTATTCTTGTCAAATGAATGCTTATTCCTGGCGCCCCAGTGCACATGTTAAAATCCTAACTCACATTGTGGAAGGGCTATTGGGAGCTAATTAGGTCCAAGAGTAGGGCTTTCATGAATGGAATTAGTGCTACATAACAGGGACTAAGAGCTCTCTGGCTCCTTTCCAGCCACATGAGTATACAAGTTGGCAATATGGAACCCATCAAAAAGACCTCACCAGAACCTGACCTTATAGACCTCCTGATCTAGGATCTCCAGCCCCCCGAATTGTGAGAAACAAATTTATATTGCATGTAAAGTACCATGTTTATGTTGTTTTGCTACAAGAGCCCAAAGTAACTATAACAAATATTAAGAAGTCAGTAGCACAGTCCAGCAAAGGAGATGGAGGAAAGAAGAAAAGGACAATGAATGTGATATCATGGAAGTGGAGGAAAATAAATATTTCATGTGAAAATGAGTGTTCTATAAATGCTTCTGAGTAGCCAACGCATGGAAGACCAGGAGAAGTGATTCGACCAGGTGATGCTTGATTGCCACAGAAGAAGCCATTCTGATTGAAAAGTGAAAACATGCTTGTGTGTCTGAGGAATGAAGGGATGGTAGAGAAATGACCACAGAGCAAATTTTTGAGTCCTTTTTTATGACAGCAGTAAGAGATGGAATGCTAAGCACAGAGGCATTTATAACTGTGGGAGAAGGTTTATATTGCAAAGAGAGTGGACCCTAGAACGTGACAAAAGCAGAGGAAAGGCATGGGAGGGAAGAAGAAATCAATAATGCAGGAGTGACAAGAATGAGTGCTTAAAGAAGCCCCAGGAGGGGTAAAGAGCTGTGAAAGGATCTGGAGCACGAGTGGAGGATTGTCTTCCACTGGAGCAAAAGGGAAGGAAAACACAAGAGTAAGAGGTAGGGGAGCTGCTCGAGTGGTGGTGTGGAGGTAAAGGTGTTCCTGTCTGGGCAAAGAGGGAGAACTCTGCACGAGGCAAATCCAGCAGCATTTTCACAGAGACACAAAACAAACAACAAGCCCTTGATTGTGCTGGATAAGACATACATCAGCTGCTTGCTGAAAAGTGAAGAGGCACTGACATGAAAAGCGCTGCTTACTGAAAAAGTGAATTGGAGCCAATATCAAAAGCATATAATAAAGTTTTTGTAGTTTATTTTTATAGAGTGTAGATTCGCTCATTGCCAACAAATCCCTTTATCATTGCCAGAAAATCTTCAAATAAAGAACTCCTCTAGGGGTTATTAAAAATAGATCCAGGGATTTATGAGGCTCTACCTTTCCTCCAAGTCACAGTTATGGTGACTCTGTGGAGGAAAAGAAAGGCCGTTTGTTTCAGGGAATTGTGTTACATTTCAAATAATACTAATAAGAAGGAGACAAGCTTACTAGGTGCTTGCATTGAATTAAACACTATGTATTAATTGTGCTATGTGGTCATCAAAACAGAGCCCGGAGGTAGAAATATTACTTTCTTTTTACCTGGGAGGAAACTAAGACTAGACAGAAAATGGACTTGTCCACAAGTTTATAGTTTATAGAACATACACCAGTATGATTCCAAAGGCAGCAGAATGTGTGTGTGCTTCTGTGTGTGCACATGTGCGCGTGCTTGCAAATCGGGTAGCTTAACAAATATTGCCAAGTTTGCAACTTACAGAGCAGGCCACTTAAGCAAAATTAGTAGAATAATATTAAAGATTTTGAAACTGGAAACTAGGAGGAAGTAAAAAGATTCTACTTTAGCACAAAAAACAGCGTGAAGGAAAGACAGAGAGAGACAGAGGCAGAGACAGAGAGACAGACACAGACAGAGACTGACTTAGAACTACACAATTTCTATCACTAGAAGAAATTTCGTAAAATATCCCAACCAACTTTACTACTTACACATGAGCAAAGCGAGGTCCATAGATGGGCACTGATTTGCCTAAGCTTAAACAGAGAATTATTGTCTCAGGATTTCTTCCCTCTTTAAGAACATTTCACTGCATCATGGCTCCTCTTGTAAGCATAGATAGAAAAAAAGAGAGAGTAGAAATAAAGATTTAGGTAATTTACTGAAGATAGGAAAAAAGAAAAACAGAAACAAGAAAGTAGGTACAATTCACATATCTTAACACAGATTTGAGAAAAGCATCTTGAATGAGTTAAGAAAACTGCGGTCAAATTTAGATGACTATGATAAAGAAAGCAACGAAGAGTGATTTTTGAAATTATTTCAGAAGTCCCCAAGAAAACAGAATTAGGGAAACAATGCCAAATAGTATATAGAGAAGTCCAAGAAGGATAGAACAAGTAAAGATGTGGATAGAAAAGTTGTAGGTATAAAAAGGGTCTGGGAAACATAGTTCTGAGTTCTAGAGAACATTTGAAAAAATTCTCATCAACCTCTGCCAAGTCTTCAATTATGTATGGACAAATGTTAAATTGCTACCACGTTGAAATAAAGTGCTACATGATAAAGCTTTTTGAACGAGGATTAGAAGAGTTTCTTGACATCAGTAAATGCAGTTTCCAAGTTGCTTTTCCCCCTGAAATCCTGCTACAGCTTCTCCTAGGAAGAGTTACTGGATGACACTGCATCAGTTCTATTTCATAAATCTGAAGAAAATGGGAAATGAACTTAAAACTATAAAATGTGCTGTGAGAAAGGTAGGGAGAATACTTTGGATGAGAAACTGTTTTTGTTGTCATTGTCGTTGTTGTTGTCTCTCTTTCTCTTCAATCCTATCCTGGGATTTGTAAAGAAAACACCTCTGAATGAATCCAGGATACTCACACTGAGTGGAGGTGGAAAAGGACTAGAAGACAGATAAGGTGGAGCAAGATGTCGCATCATGTGGGCAGCCCTACGTTGCTCAAGAGGAACGTGTCATGTGCATCAAGTTAAAAGAATCATTGACAGCCATCCCTCTGCTGGGTATCTTTCCAAAAGAACTAAAAGAATCATATCGCAGAGAGGTATGCACACCCATGTTTATAGCGGCACAGTTTGTAACAGCTAAATCTTGGAAACAGCCCATTTGTCCATCAGCTGGAAACTGAATAAAGAAGATGTGGTTTTTCTATAAAATGGAATATTACTCAGCCATAAAGAACGAGAAAATAGATTCATTCATAGGAAAATGGATGCATATTGAGGATATACTCCTAAGTGAAATAAATAAGTCACACATGTATAAATACCGAAGTTTCCCTGGTGTGAATAATCTGCAATAATACATAAGATCCTAATAAGATTACTGACATTTAGAAATGGGAAGAAAGGAGCTAAAGGTATAGGGAAGGTGGGATGGGTAGGGGAAGAGTAAAAAGGGAAAAGAAAAAAATGTGAGATAATGAAAAGATGGAAATAAAGTGTTTGTAGATGGGGAGGGGAGGAGGGGGTGAAGGGAGGGCAGGGGGTAAGGGGAAAAAATGAGAACCAAGACTTGCCATGTAGAGGTACAAGATCCCAACAATGAATGTAACTGTACTGTATCCCTAAAATGTACCAATAAACTCAATTAAAGCTAAAAAAAAAAGAAAAAATATTAGAAAATGAAAAAAAAAAAAAAAAGAATCATTGAAAGCCTCCAAATGAAAGACTCCCATTGGCTTCACTTTTTCTAAGATATCATCTAGGCCAAAAGAGGAGGATGGGAGAGAAAAATGATAAATTGTGGGATTTGGATAGTTTTAAAGATGAAAATTAGGAGAGAAGTGGAAAAACCTTTAAAAAAGGGAAGGTTTGGGGAAAGGTAATAAGGAAAAATAAAAAAATATGAGAAAATGAAAAAACAGAAATAAAGTATTTTTAAATAGGGAAGGGAGGAGGGGGTGAAGGGAGGGCAGGGACAAGAGGAAAAAATAAGAGCCAAGACCTGTCATGTAAAGGTACAAGATCCCAACAATGAATGTGACTGTACTAAAATGCGCCAATAAACTCAATGAGAGAAAAAAAATGTATTGTCATTGTATATACATTGTAAGCCTTGCAGTATTTATAACTCGTTGTGTATATCTGTGTGACAACACCTTTACAAAGGCACAGGACGTTTTCAGCACCCAAGAAGTTTCCTCTATGTTTCATGCTAATCAATATCCACTCTCCAGTTTCAGTGGCAACAACAATCAGTTAGATTAGCTTTGTATATTCTTAAATTTATATCAATAAATTTATACAATTATATACATACTCTTTTGTATCCAGCTGCTTTAGTCTTGCTTCATTCATGATAATATTTCATTCTGTGTAGTTTCTTAGTAGTAGTTGCTATATAACTGTGCTGAACTTTTTTTTTCTGTCATAATCTTGATGGGCATTTGTATTTTCATCAATTTTTGCTCTTATCAGTAAAGCTGGTAAGAGCTTTACATTATGTCTCTAATGTACATAAATGCCAGATATGTACAATTTATGGAGGAGAGGTTTATTTTGGCTAATTTTAGGTTCCAGTGGTTCAATATATTTAAAACAAAGCTAGATGTATAAATATTATATCTCTACCTCATATCTCACCTTACCTGAGTTTTTAGTCGTGTGTGTTATGTTTATGTGTGTTTATACATGTTTTTATCTTTACTTAAGAAAACATCTATTTTTATATTAATTTATTTTAGTTTATGTTATTACAGTATTGCAGTCAAGAAATTTTTTGTATTCTGATTTTCACCTTCCTGCGCCAATTTCACAATTCTTTTGTACTTAGTACTTTTTCAAACTAATTTTGGCTTTTAACTTTAGCCTGGCTCCAGGAAAGAAAAGGCCAAAAGGGTATGGCAAAAGAACATTACAAAGGAAAGCTTTGCAACACCTAGAAGCAAAGAGAGACTAAGGAACTGGGAAGAGAACGCATCCTTCCAGTTCACATCTCTCTTAACTAGGTCCTACCTCCTAACAGCACGTTCAGTTATGAACTCAGGACATAATTAATCCATTGATGAGTATAGTGCCCTGTGATACAATCATCTTGCAAAAGTGCCACCTCAGAACATAAGAGACTTGTAGAGAACAATCTACATCTAGAATATAACTTATAAAATGTTGAAATCTGCATCAGTCTCCAGCTAGGCCTCTCTGGAGATCTTCCCTGTGAATTATATTCTTGGTATATTAGGTAGATGTCGTTGTGGAGCTGGTTTATGGCAGTTTTTTACTTAAGCAGATGTTCCTTGGATCTAGTGGTAAACTTGAAAGATAAAAGGCTTCCTTGGCCTTTGTTTTTCCCCTTTAGTATATTTAAAACATGGAATTCTTAAATATAACTCCATTTGGTTTCAAATATATAAAATGATTTCTGTAAGGTAACAGAAATGTTTCCAGGCTATGGACTGTTAAAGAAAAAATACCTGGGATTGTTTATATCACCCATGGTTGCCAGATAAATTATAGTTACCAGCTACATCTGAATTTCAGATAAACAGCATACTTTAGTTTGACTATTTACCCATGCATATTTGCATCTCTATTTAATAAATTATCAAGACTAGACATACCTGTTTGGGACAAAGGCAGTTGATCAGCAGTAGATAATGCCAGCCTTTGGCATGCAGGAGAAAAGCAATCACTATACTTGTAGCTTGTGATTGCCAAAGATGAAATTATTTGTAATGAAGGCTAGCTATGAGAGCCCCTAGATAATGTCATTTAATTAGTTAATGGCATTGGTATAATTTTGAGTGATTAAAATTTTATCTGAAAATAAAGTAAAAATGCCCTTTACATTAATTTTGTTTGTTTCAGTAGACAGGAAATCCAACTTAAAATAACTTGCCTGAGGCTTAGTCACATGAGCAAAAAAAGTGGGGTAGAGCTGACTTTGGATCTATCTCTATCTTATAACCTGCTTCCTAGGCATGGCCATTGCTTGCCTCTGCTTGTTTTTTCTTATAATTTCAGAACAATTTTATTAATGTATTATTGATATACTATAAATTTTATGTATTTATAAATAAATTATGTAATGTGAAATATTTTGACATGTGTTTCATCTTCCAGAATCATATTTCAATGCAATTGGAAAGTATACTCTTTTCATCAAACTTATTTTTTACTCAACAGAATTAGTATTTTTAAATTCATCCAACTTGTTGTGAATCAGTAGCTAATTCTTTGTCTTAAATTTGTGCATAGCATTCCATTGTATGGATATGACACAATTTGTTTATGTATTTATTTATAGGCTGATCCTTGGATTGGTGATTACCAGTTTGAGAAACCTACTATGAGCATTCGTGTGTGAATATTCATGTATGTGCACCTACTTTCATTTATCTTAGGAAAATAGATAGTGGAATGGTTGGCTCTTGTGATATATATTTTTTGTTTTGTTTTGTTTTGTTTGTGATACTGGAGATCAAACTCAGGACCTTGTGCTTGTGAGGCAGCCACAGAACCACTGAGCTAAATCCCTGGCCCAGACAGATATATATCTTGAACTTAATAAAGTACCAAATTGATTTTCAAAGTGATTGTATTCTTTTACAATTTTCACCAGAAGTATATGTGAGTTCTAGTTCCTCACCAACATTTGGTGCATTAAATATTTCTAATTTTAGTTATTTTCACAAGTATGTAGTACTATTTGTTTGTAATAATATGAATCCTATTTTCTTATGCCTATTTGCAGTAAGTGTATCTTTTTGGTAAAATGTCCATTAATGTGTTTTATATCTTTGGCCTATTAATCTCACTGTTATTCTGTATGCATGATAGCTAACTTTATAAGGACTTATAAATAAATAAATTTGATGCTGGGGGAAAAGGGGGGATGGAGGGGAAGGGGAAAAGGAATTGAGATGTTTTATATACATATACCAATTTCTTGCAGTATATGGAATCATTATGTACTGCAAACATGTACTAATAAAAATTTCCAGAAAAGTGCTCAAAATTTCAACTCATTTTTACGAAAATTGGTTTCTTTATTAATGAGTTTTAAAATGTCTTTATACATCATAGAGAAAAATGTTTTATCATATATATTATTTTAAATTATTTTCCTCTTGGTCTGTGATTGTCTGCCCTGGAAACTCTAGCTGCCTTCATTTCCATGTGCTCTTTGCTCTTTCTTCTCAAATATGGACTCTTGCAAGCTATGCACATTTTCCTCTCCTTAGGCCGCAGATGGTTAAGAACAAGGTCTACAAGCAATAATCAGGATCATCTTGTTTGCTTCCTGTCTCTTAGGAATCACTGCATTTCATATCTACTTTGACGTGTTATTGCCTGACATCTATTTTGGGATTGTTTCAAGTGACAAGGTAAAGCTTCTCCATTTTTGCTTGGTCTAGCAGTAAAAGTCCTGATCTAATCTGTAGCTACTTTTAAGCAAAATATAGTATAGCATTTAACCCATTGAAGGGGGTTGGAGGTCTCTTGTTTCAATTCTGATTACCTATTTTTTAATTTGAAGTGAAGTCATTGAATAATCACTTCTCAATATTTCTATCCCCTGCCATTTTAAAACATTCTGTGTGATAGTTTTTTTTCACAAATCAGTATAATCTTTTTGAGATTATGTGTTAGTTTCTGAGTAACAGCTACACAGCTCAACTGACACTGTGATGATGTAAGTAAAGAAAGTTTGCAAAACTATCTTGAAAAATGTAATTATATTGCAGAGATATCTAAGAGGAACCAGAAACAAAAATACTAAATATTTCACCCACTGTCATTCAAACTCATTGGTTTTGTATATCTAGGCAAAGAATCCCATAATTAAAAGCTTCTCTCGAAAGTTGAAAGCGATTTAGGTAGTTTGAAGTATAAGTGGAGGCAAATCAAAATCATATATAAAGATGAGAAAAATAAAGCAAAACCATACAGATGGCATTGATATAGTCTTCAGGATGAAAAGGATTATTCAATCTAACTTGATGAGAGGCTATGTCATTTTCCTCAAAGGCCTAACATTTCAAGAAAATAATAGAGGAAAAATGGAAAGCTTAAGTATATCTGAAGTGAATACACTGATGCAAACGAAAAATGATATTTAAACATCAGATAATTATACCTGTTTGCAATTAGAGGGGGCTTGTAAGGAGAAGTAAACTAGGTGTAAATGAGACATATTCAGTGAGGTGACCCCCATTTACCATATTCAAACTCCACTGTTGTGAAGATTAGGTGGATATAACTTCATTTATGCTACAAAACTTTGACTTAAAGAACTGTCAGTCCAATATTTCCAAAAGTGTTAAAATAAATTTCTTGTCATTTTGAACAGTTGGTGTTGGAAGGTAGAAAGGATTCTATGTAAGCTACATGATTATTTGTTATTCAATCATGCTTTTAAAAAAATAGAAGTATGTTAAATAGCACTTTTAGTTGTACTTTAATAGTGATCCTACTTTAAAGGTCATTCTAGAAACTAGACAAAGATATTGAGAAATAAATCATATATATTTTAAAGATAAGATATTGGTCTTTCCAAGTATAAATCTATCTACTTACAAGTCATTTAGAATACAAGGGCCAAAGACAAACACTTTCACCTGATTTGCTCTACTCTCATGAAACTGTGAAAAACATTGGTTAACATGGAATCAGTAACCTCATTTAAACAAATTTAGGATGAGATAAAATTTCAAAATCCTAACTAAAAATGGGTCCATTTTTTTCACATTCCTAGTTGTTAATGTAAAATGAGCCATAAAATTCTTTATTTTACAGAATTGAAATCAAAGGGCCGGGGATTTAGCTCAGTGGTTCCATGGCCTGACCCAAATTCAATCCCCGGTACCAAAAAAAAAAAAAAAAAAAGAATTGAAATCAAGACATCTTGAGAAGTTAAATAATTTGAAAAATTATGCAAATATTTGGCATAGAACAAGGATTAAGCAGAGGCCTTCTTATTTTCAGTATGATTTTTTATGGATTGAGAATATTTTATTGATAAGAGGGAATTACATTTAAGATCTTTGATAGAAAGATTTATTTTATAATAATGGAAGCAGAGAATTAACTTAGTTCTCCAGTTAGGCATCCATTTGCCCTTTTTGTAATGGCAGATGATTATCTTCTAAGGAAATGCTTTTACCTACGCTTTTACCTGACTCTTAGGATCTACAGTACGTTGTTGAGTGCACCTGGTTCCAAAACTGACAGAGATGCCAGCTGTTCCCAAAACACAGTATCTTCCAAGCCACAGTGATTATTTTAGGCTGCACACCAAACTGATGCTTAGGCACTCAAGATTGGTGAGTATATTAAAAGTATTGATATCTGTTCTTTAGGTCTGGAGCTATGATGATGTATATCTGGAACTGGCAGGAAATCTCATAAAATAATAAAATTTCTCCTGACAATGTATACTTTTAGGAAGAAAATAGAGCAGAGGAAACTTCTTGTTTCTTTCATGGGGTAAGCACCATATTATCCTTTCATCTCAGCATTAAAAACAAAAAGCTGGACACAGTACCTGAAAGGATAAATTTTAAGACACTGGGCATTGAGCAAGGATGGAAACATACAAGGTGTACCCTATATTGTTTCAGGCTACATTCTTGAAATCATTTCCAGGTTAAGCTCAGGGAGAAGGGACAAAAGTGGATAGTGGCACACTTCTGGTTGAGGGAGAGCACTAGGCTGTTAGGAGAGGGTACGTTATAGTTTCCATCTTAAATATTTCTCAGTGGCCCAAGGGGTAAAAGCTCGTTTCCCAAAATGGTAGTGTGGGGAGTCAGGGGACCATTTAAGAGGTGAGGCCTTGTGGGAGATCTTCGGTTCTTTGGGACCATGACCTCAAAGGTGATTGTGGGACCCAGGTCCTTCACATCCTGGTCATGGCATCAGCAGCTGTTATCCTCCATTCACTGCTCTCTATCATGCTGCCTTACCTATGGCCTGAAAAATGCAAGGCCAAGTGATCATGGACTGGAACCCTCCAAACTGTGAGTCAAACAGAACCTTTTCTCTTTAGCTGATTATCTGAGCTATTTGTTTTCATGACAGAAAGCTGACTGACAGAATAGTAGAAACAAGATCTCTACAGAAATCAGACATCCCTAAATTGCCCTTTGTTTTCTACCAGAATACAGGGAAAGTTCCCACAGCTCTAAAAAGAGGTACACAAATTTTTAGCGAGAATATTATCCAATGGTCACCACAGGACTATGAATAGACCTTCAAGGCAGCCTACAAAACCTCATAAATTGTAGAGGTGTGGATAGAGTATCCAGAAGAATCTTGAGGGAAATGATTATCTTTAGACTAAGTGCTGTTCTTTCCCTGCCATAAAAATTTTAAGAAATAAAATCTAAAAGGAGCAAACTGTTGTCAAATAATTTAACTGTATCCCTCAAATATATGAATACACATAAACACAAAGATATCCAGTATCCAGTAAGGTAACCCTCACAATATGTAACATCCAAAAAGTATTATCAAGCATACAATAAAGCTACCAAATGTAACCCATAGCAAAGAGAAAAATCAATAGACACAATAAAAAACAAGGACATTGAACAGTTATTAACTATACATCTTATTTTTAAATATTTAAGTAGAAAATTGAAAGGTATAAAAGACACACACTGAATTTCTAAAGAGGAAAACCACAATATCTAAAAATGAGACACTTTGTATAATTAATACACTGAGATAAAAATACACAGATTAGACATTGATGAAGATGAGATGACTGAAATTAAAACTCCACATTGCTATCCAAAATGATACAGAGGAATAAATGAGGGAAAATGAAAAAGACACCAGCGAGCTATGGAATTAACTAATTTTTTTCAAACAGGACAGAAAAAAAAATACATGAATTTAACAAGGTTGCAGAATAAATAATTGATATACAAACATCAATTATTTTCTATAAATTAGCAATGAACAATGAAAATTAAATTCAAAAACTGAAGTACAAAAACTTAATAGAGGTTATACTGTCCTAGATGCTAAACAACATTGCATTGCTCAGGGAAATTGAAGACCTGAATAAACGTAAGTGCATAAACTGTCGATGGATCAGAAGACTCAACACTGTTAAGAAGTCACTTCTCAATAAGATGGTACAGAGATTTAATGGAATTCCAATTAAAATCTCAGCTGTTTTTTTCCTGAGAAGTTAATTCTAAAATTCATATGTAAATATAATGATCTTAGAATAAACAAAACAAGTTTGATAAAGAATAGAAAATTAGAAAATTAACACTACTTGATTTAAATACTTATAAATCTACAATTGGCAAAACAGTATGGCACTGAAGAAAGATAAACAACTAGATAAATAGAAGAGAAGAGAAAGTTGAGAGAAAGACCCACACATGCATGGACAATGCATTTTTAACGAGGATTCAATGGAGAAAAGATAATATTTCAATAGTTGGGATAACTGGATATTTGTTTACAAAAACAATGAACAGAGATCCATATATTATAGCATATATTTAAAAATAACATATTAGAACATATACCTCAAATTAAAATATAAATCTATAAAACTTCTGATGAAAATATGGGAAAAACAGTGCACTTGGGCTTTGAAAAGATTTTTTCTCTCTTAAAATCTTTATTGGGAGGGGAGGAGAGGGTGAAGGGAGGGCAGAGGTAAGGGGAAAAAATGAGAATCAAGACTTGCCATGTAAAGGTACATGATCCCAACAATGAATGTAACTGTACTGTATCCCTAAATGTACCAATAAACTCAATAAAAAAAAAGAATAGTAGATTAAAAATAAATAGTGATAGGATTGTGAGAAAAAAAAATCTTTTATTGGTATATTTTAGGTATACAATACATTTACATTCATCATTGGGAACTTATAGATTAAAAATAAATAGTGATAGGATTGTGAGAAAAAAAATCTTTTATTGGTATATTTTAGGTATACAATACATTTACATTCATCATTGGGAACTTGTACCTTTATGTGATGTATCTTGGTTCTTGAAGAGATTTTTTAAAAAGCAGACAGACCTCAAAAATCAAGAAAAATGATTTATAAAAGAAAAAGTCAATACATTTGACTTTTTAATAGTTAAAATTTTAAGGGGCTAGGGATGTAGCCCAGTGGCATCACACTTGCCCGGCAAGAGCAAGGTCCTGAGTTCAACCCCCAGCAACAGAAAAAAAAAATAATTAAAATTTTACCTCTTCAAAAAACAGTTATAACTATAAAAATACAAGCTATTGTGAAAGATATCTACATAGGCCCTGTAACACCAAATGTACACAGAAATCTTTCAACTCAATATTAAGGCAACATAGCTCTCAAATAATTTTGAACAGGACCAAAGTATTAAAAAGACACATCATTAAAGAAGATTCCTCTGTTACAAATAGGCATGTGAAAAGACATTCAATATCATTAATCATTGGGGCGAGGCAAATAAAAACTGCAAAGGCATAATGGATAAACTTACTAGGATGGCTGAGGCAAAATGAGGCAGATGACACTAATGGCCAGAGGTGATGTGAAGAAGCGGATTCCCTCATGTAGTGCTGCTGAGAATGGAAAGACACTGGGACAGATTCTTTAAGAAGAGTTAAACATACCTCCACTGAACTGTCTAGCTGTTCCCCTATTCGGCGGTATATATTCAAGAGAAATGACAGAGTATGTCAGTTGGGTTTTTATAGCTATATTTATTTATGGATCCTGATAGGAAATACAAAGTTCCAGATCAGAGAACAGACCAACTGTGTACTCACAAATCACCCTAGTTTCATTTCCTCAAGCCTCAGTACTCCGAGGACTGAGAGAGTGAGAGAGTGAGAGCCTGATGCTTCTGTGGAAGAACAGCAGTTTTCACCACAGGACATTAGTCCAAAATTCAGAATTTCAGAGTTTATATAAAGCAGTTGGCCACTGTAACACTTTTGGAGAAGGAGAGAGAGAGAGAGAGAGGGAGAGGGACTTGCTTTAGACTGTATGGAATGTATGTGAAGTCTCTCTGGAGAAGGGACATCATCTGGTTTCTAGGTCCATTACCCTTTCAAATGGAAATCCCTGGAGATTTCTTTCTTTAGAGCCACTGCTCAATCATCCCTTAATCCAAGTGCCAGTGTTTTTTGTAGAAAGCCCTGACCATTCAGAAAAGCAAAAATATTTATGGAGCATTGTTTTCTGACAATGTCTATTAGAAATATGAATATAAACATTCATAACTTTTGCAGCCCTAAACTGGACACAACATAAATGTCTAACAGACCACTAAACAAATGATTATGATATAGTCATACAAGTGAATAACACTCAGCAATAAAAAAGAAATGAACTATTAAAATAGGCACCTGCAAGAGTGAGTCTCAAAAAGTTGTGAAGAATGAAAAATGCCCAATCACAAAACTCATACATACTTCATGTATATGAAATCCTAGAAAATACAGTTAATTTACAGTAACACAAAGCAAATCAGTGGTTTCATGGAAACAAGGAATATGGAGAGAGATTGTGTAGGTAGGGTTGGAAGGAAAAATTACAAATGGGTACAAGGAAACTTTCACCTATAATGTATATATTCTTGATTGTGATGATTGTTTCATGCATTAATAGATATGTCAAAACCCATTTATTTGCACATTTTAAACATGTGCAGTTCATCTTGCATCAATTTTACCATAATAAACCTGATTTCAAAATCATCCTTCTAGACATTATAAAGTTATTCTTTGGAATTTCTGCTTTAGAGTTAAGAGGGGAGAGGAAAGACAGAATAACTTTTTTCTACTGTCAGAGAGATTAAAAGCCACAGTGTTCAAGGTCTTCAAATTTATACTTAATCTGGGGGCTGTAGCTGGAATAAAGTGGTGTTGGCCTAAGGACCAGTGAAGCCTGGAGATGGAAGATTCATGGGACTCACTGAGCCACAATTTTTGATACGACTCTAGTAACCTTGTACAGTAAAAACAGAAAACTCAAGTTCACTTAAAAGTCCAGGATTTATTTTTGACCTTGTATAAATCATTTAACTTTTCCTAATATACAGTCTTTAATATCATATTCCTATTTTAGTAAAAATAAAACAATTGCTATGTATTTGTACATTCTTTTGACAAGTGTGTAGCTCATTTTATGTGAAGCATCTTGACGGTTAATCTCAAAACAATAATGTGAAAAAAAGAAATATTGTGAGTTATCACTCACTAATGGAGATTTCCAGCTTTGGGACAGGTAGGTACTCACTCTCTATCCATCTCTTCGTTCCATAGATCTTTTAGCAGACTCACTACCACTTCATAGTCAGGCCTGCCTTTGTCTATTCCCTCTTCTCCCATCTTACAGGTAGCTTCCTGTGTTAGTTTCTTTTCTCACATTGCTCAGACGAAACACTTGTGACACCCAAAGTTAAACCAGAAAAGGTCTGTTTGGCTTAAAGTTCATAGAGGTTTTGGTCCATAATAGGTTGGCTCAGAGACAAGGTGGAAGAGCAGCAACAGTTCATGGCAGCAGAAGACAGCAAAAACAAGAGACCTTAACAGTGTCTTTCTGCTCCTTTTATCTTATCCAGACTACCAGGACTAGGACGGTGCCAAACCAATAACTCACATTTAGTGTTTTAGTAATCATGCACTCTTGATCCTAGAATCACACACTCTAGATTCAGCTTCCCATGACCACACATGAGGATTTGGAGGGACACCTAGCCCCAAACTATAGCACTCCCATTGGCTAAACCCAAACATGAACAGAGGGCAAGAACGTTCTTGTAATGCAGCCCCCTGAGGTTAAGTCTCTGGAGAAGAAAAGAGAGAAAATGAGTGTGATGAGGTTAAACCAATTTCCCTGCTCACACTTAGAATCCTAGATGTGTCTAGAAGCTCATAACTAATTTGCCTTATAACATCTTTCCTTTCACTGATGTCTGCTTTAAGCTCTTCCTTGTAAAGATGTTCCATGTGTTCTAATTATAGGTATGAATTACGGCTCCATCATTTTTTCTGTGAAACAGAATTATTCAAATGCCTGGAAGATAAAAAGGGACTCAATAAATGTGAAGCCCTTTCCCCCCTTCTCTTAGGTCCTCAGATTTAATACATGATATACATATATGGAGAGAGAGTTTTCTACTTATTTCCTCCTTGTGCTTTTTCATTTGCCTAGTTGTACTAAGTTTAATATTACCCATTATCAGTTAAATTCACTGCTGAAGAACTGATATTAGAATAAGCAGTTCTGTGCTATTTTGTTGATCATACATCAGGACCTTCAATTTTTCCAATTCATGTTGATTTAAATTATATGTGATAATGATAAACAACTGCTGCCAGATGTGGTGGTGCATACTTGTAATTCGAGCAATAAAGAGGCTATCAGAATGATTGCTGCAAGTTCGAGACCAGCCTGGGCTGCATAGTGATTTCAAGACCAGCCTGAACTACATAGTGAGGCTCTGTCTCAAAAGAACAAAACAAAATAAAATAGAATAAACTAAATACAACTGCTAAAGAAGATACATCCTATAGTGAGTTAGCAGTGATGCAATTCTCTGAGCCCTGCTACCCAAGTGTTTCTTTCTGTCCATTTTTGTTATCTGTATTTTCAGTGTTTGTGACAACATGTACTTGTAACTCCCAAACTAATACTCCCGTGCTTCTAGAGTCATTCGTGGACACATGTAAGCTTGTAAAACAAATCTGTCTGTTCCCCAACACACACATATTCCAGCTCAGGTTGGTGGTCTGCCTTCGCAAACAAATTCTCTTTCCCAGATCTAGTTAATACAATGACTTTTTTTTAAAAAAAACTTCTTTTACACCCTTTTTTGTTTTTAATAGTCACCTTTTCAGGACAAAATACCTGACACCTGAAGTTTAAAGGAGGAGAAGTTTATTTTGGCTCACGGCTTTAGATATTTCAGTCCATGGCTGACTGGCAGTAAGGGAAGAACATCATGATGAAGGGAGTGGCAGAGCAGAGCAGTTCACCTCAGGGAAGCCAAGAGCAGAAAGAATGCAAGAGAGAGCCAGAGTGAAAGGGGTCAGATACCAGGTATAGACCCAAGGTCAAGGCTCCATGACCCACCCAGACACACATGTGTGCTTTACTAATCTCCTTGGTATCTCTCGAGCCAATCAAGTCAAGATTCACCATCACATTGATGATTTAACTTTTCAAAACCTCCCCTAGAGTAGCAGTGAGGTCCTGTCTAGTGTTCTGAAACACAAATAGGCTGGGATATACTGGATGAAGAAAAATGAAGGTTTTATGTCAGTCACTCATTAGCTATAGTGCAGTTTACCATGATCTTAACTTTAATAGATCCAATACTGCATATCTAACAAAAAGGAAGAAAAATTTCCCTGATCTGTGTATGAGGTCACTTGACAGAGCGCTAAAGTAATGTCTATGGTGTGTATGATGCTATAGAAAAGTGGCTATGTTTGTAAATTCTTAAGATTATTTTTTAAATGTATTGGATTTTAAAAATGTATTGGGTAGCATGTTGTGAGGCTGAAAGTCAAAAAAGTTTTGGTCACAATACCCAGCATCAGGAAAATGCAGAACCATTCTTAGCGCTGGCTGGTTCACACATAGCGAAAGCCATATGGTGTGAAAAATGTTAAACTCTCAGGTGAGGCAGGTTCTGCAGATCACAATTCTGTAAAAGGGTTTTAAAAATACCTGTCAAGTGTTATATAAGGAAGCTTATATGGAAGAATAGGCTTTCAACAACCAAAATGCCATTTGCGTGGTACATAGACAGACTCCTTTACCACTTCCCTTGTTCAACAAGCCATCCTTATCAAGAATGAAAATTTAGATGCTTTAGGAATCTATGTGTAGAAAATTAAAATATCCAGACGATAGGTAATTGGGTTTTTTTTCTTTTTATTAGTATATATGTGTGCAGCACATAATGTTTACATTCATTTTAGAGAGTGGGTACATGTTCTTAAAATATCTTAATTCTTTTTATTCCCTTTCCATACTCTATCCACCTCCCTTCCTCCATCTCTACATTTCCTTTTCCCCATGGTTATTTGCCAAGGTCCCCTGTAACATTACCGGAAATCTCTGCAGTAGGCTCCGGTCTCCTGCCCAGTGTATGATGCAGGCCTGAAGAAAAATAAATAAATAAAAGAACTGAGAGAGACAGAAAGTGGGGTGCCAGGACGACCAATGCTGGTGCAACCAAAAAAGGCACTGTTCTGTCTAAGCCACTGATGTTTATTGGTAATCAATTTGGGTAAGGCAAGCTATGTGCAAGTGCAGGAATACATGAGAGGGTGTGCAGTCGTGCAGTTTCTATGGAAATGAGTATAAGCAAGGCTCATGAAGAGCAAGACACATCATTCTTGAATTAGAATAGTCAAAATATATGGTTGTAATTAGAACATTGTCCTTCTAGTAAGAAAGTTCTAGTTGTGGGAATGGAATTTGGGTGTCAGTTATTCTGATCTCTCCATGTAGGCTTTGGCCAAACTTATTTCTCAAAACAAGCCAATTGTGGGGATGACTCTTCATAGCTCGCACTGCTTACAGTCTGCTTTGGGCATAATCAATATTGCAGTCTCCCACAGTTATTATTACTATTGCTATTTTTATTGTTAAGTTCATGTTTTCAAAATATAAAGATTACATTCATTGTAAGTAGTTGTTATGTGTACTTAATGCATCTTAAATCTTTTAACATTCCCTTCCTCTCCCATTCAGTTTCTTGGTTCCCTTTCCATTTCCAAAAGATCTATCTCTCTATTTCCTCTTATTAATTTTTTATTTTGCTCTTTATTTGTAGTTTGGATTACTCCAGTGAGAGAGCCATATGCTGTGTAAGTTGTGCTTTTGATTTATTTCTCTAAACATTTTTTTAAGATGTGTCAATTTTCCTACAAATGTCTCTAATTTATCCTGCTTTATAGCTGAGTACTATTCCATTATGTGTACCCGCCATACTTTTCTTATCCATTCATCTGTTGATAGACATATAGGCGGCTTTGAAGTTTTATCTAAAATGGTTTGCACTGCTATAAGCATTGGTATACATACACCTCTGTAATATGAGGTCTTTAACTCTTTTGGGAAGATACTGCAAAGGGAGGGAGTAGTTGGATCAAATGAAATTTCAGGTTTTAGTTTTTTGAGGAATCTTCATCCTAATTTCCATAGTGGTTGCAGTTTACATTCCCACCAGCCACGTAGAAGGGCTCCTTTTCTGTGCAGCCTCATATGAAAAACTAAAATATCTAGACTTTGGATGATTAGGATTTAAAACATTTGTTCTCTGTGGCTATATTGCAAACTACTTGGGTAATATTCTACTAACAACACAAACTTGCCTTGGAGAGGGTGTTTGTCTTCAGTATTTTATTACTTTTAGAGACATATAGCATTATTATGAATCTCTAGATTGAAAAAAAACAGAATAATTAACATCAGTAGTAGAGTTTTCTTGCATTAGATTCAAAGTTACACATGCAGGGCATGATGGACATGACTTAGAATGTGTAGCAAGATAATTACACTGGTGCATTACTATGCATTTATTTAAAGATTATATGAGAAAATCACTGTTATTATGCTTGTTGTAAATTGTTACGGCTTTTGCCCTCCCTTTTCTTTCACTTAATAGGTATTTTCTAAGATCTCAGTTCTTGTTGCCATGCTTTAAGCAATTTACATTATAAAAATATATGACAGTCATTGAACAGGTAAATAAGATCACACGGTATTTAAGATGCTAAGAAATTCCATTTCAGTTTTTCAAACTTAGTATTAACCATCTGTGAAGTTATAGCTGCAGAACTAGCCGTATGTTTAAATTGTTTCTCTTATCCAATCTATACAGTTTTTTAAAAATATCTTTGAATGCTGTTGTTCAAATAGCCTAGGAAATACATCTTAAGATTTTTTTTTACATTTAAAAGTATTTAAATTACAGGCCATATATTTTGAGGGAGCTTGGTTTTAGTTATCAGTAATAAATATTTTCTTGTGTTACAGTGAACAATTTTAAAGCAAAGATTTTTGTCTGCTTATAATTTATAATTATTCAACAAGTTCAACAAAATCTAGAAAATTTACATATATAATGTATGTAAAACTGAAGCACATTATTTTCATTTTCTAAAAGTTCCTTCTAATTATACATTTGGCAAGTATAAAATATTGCATGTGGAACTTGGTAAAAACTGTTAAACTGACTTTTTACTTATATGGAAACTTTTATTAGTCTATCGCCAAAAGTATGATCTTTGATTTATTGGTTCATAGTTTTGTTAACTGTTAATATAAATAGCACTCTTAACTACTAAATTTTTTTTAATATTATATGTGCATATTCATGTTCATAACATCATTATTCCCAATAGTCAAAACGTGGAAGCAACTCAAGTGTCTGTCAGTAGATGAGTAGGTGAACAAAGTGTGGTCTACGTGTCAGATGGACTGTTACTCAGCCTTCAGAGGAAGGAGGTACACGAGTCACAATATGGAGGAAGCTTGGAGGAAGTTATGCTTAGTAAAATAAGCCAGGCACAAAAAGACAAATATTGGGTGATTCCACATTTATAACATTTATAATAATTCATCTCTAGAAACAGAAAATGGAATGGGATTTCAAGGGCTTGGGGAAGAAAATTAAGAATTTTTATTTGAGCCCTTTGTCTGAGAAGCAGCTGCTAAAAATTTTTTCCCACATTGTAGATTGTCTTTTGGTTCTGTTGATGGTTTCTTTTGCAGTGCAGAAGCTTTTTAATAAGATGAGATCCCAGTTGTTGATTCTTTCTGCTAGTTCCCATGCTACTGAGGATTTGTTCATAAAGTCTTTTCCTATGCCAATGTCATCTAGAGTTCTGCCTAACTTATCTTCCAGCAAGTTTAGTGTTTCTTTTTTAATATTTATATCTTTAATCCACTTGAATTTTAATTTAGTGCATGGTGAAAGATAAGGGTCTAGTTTTAATCTTTGCCAGGTTGAAATTCAGTTTTTCCAATACCATTTATTAAAGAGACTATCATGCCTTCAAAGAAAATGTTAGGCTCCTTTGTCAAAGTTGAGGTAGCTGAGTACATCTGAAATTGCTTTTGTATCTTCCAGTCTGTTCCACTGCTCCTCAGGTCTGTTTCTTTGCCAATACCATGCTGTTTTTATCACAGTGGCTTTGTAGTGTGGTTTCAAGTTGGGAATTGTTATACCCGCTGCCATGTCTCTGTTGCCTAGGATGGCTTTTGCTATTCTAGGTCTCTTCTGATTCCAAATGAATTTTTGGATTATTTTTTCCAGTTCTGTGAAATGTAGTGTTGGAATTTCAATTGATATTGCATTGAATCTGTATGGCAGTGTTGGTAGTATGGCTATTTTCACTGTATTGATTCTTCCTACCCAGGAGCAGGGGATATCTTTCCATTTTCTTATATCCTCTTAGATCTCTTTTTTCAGAGTACTGTAGTTTTCAGTGTAAAGATCTTTTGATTATTTTGTTAGATTGATTCCTAGATACTTCATTTTTTTGATGTTATTGGGAAAGGAATTGTTTCCCTAATTTCTCTCTCTGTGAGTCTGTTATTTGTGTACAAGAAGGCTATTGATTTTTGAGTGTTGAACTTGTATCCAGCTACTCTGCTAAAAGTGTCAATTAAGTCTAGAAGTCTTTGGTGGAATTTTTTAGGTCTTCTATGTAGAGTATCATATCATCAGCAAATAATGACAGTTCAACTTCTTCCTTTTCTATCTTTATTGCTTTAATTTCTTTCTTTCTCTGATTGCTGTGGCTAATGTTTCCACAACTATATTGAAGAGGAGTGGTGATAGTGGGCATCCTTGTCTTATTCCTGATTTTAATGTGAAGGTTTTCAGTTTTTGGCCATTTAATATGTTGTAGAATGTATAAAAAACTCAAAACAATCAGCTCCCCCCATATAAAGACCCAGTTCAAAAATGGGAATCTGAAATGTGCAGATATTTCTCAGGCAAAGAAGTAAAAGCAGCAAATAAATATATGAAAAAATGTTCCATATTACTGGTCATTCAAGAGATGCAGATGAAAACACCACTGAGCTACCACCTCACCCCACAAAGAATGACTGCTATCAAGAAATCAAATAATAACAAATGTTGGCGGGGTTGTGGGGAGAAAGGAAGTGCAGACTGGTGCAACCACTATGGAAATCAATATGGAGATACCTCAAAGAGCTGGGACTAGAGGTTCCATTTGACGCAGCCGTCCCTCTGCTGGGTATCTTTCCAAAAGAATTAAAGGAATCCTATCACAGTGATATATGCCCACCTATGCTTATAGTAGCACAGTTTGTAATAGCTAAAACTTGGAAACAGCCCACTTGCCCATCAGTTGGAAACTGGATAAAGAAAATGTGGTTTTTCTATTAAATGGAGTACTACTTAGCCATAAAGAATGAGAAATTAGATTCATTCATAGGAAAATGGATACATATTGAGGATATACTCCTAAGTGAAATAAAGAAGTCACACATGTGCAAATACTGAATAGTTTCTCTGGTGTGAATAAACTATAATAGTACATAAGATCCTAATGAGATAATTAACAATGTAAAATAGGAAGAAAAGGGCTAAAGGTGTAGGGAAAGTGGGAGGGGTAGGGGAATGGTAATAAGGGAAAAGGAAAAAATATGAGAAAATAAAAAAATGGAAATAAAATGTTTTAAATGGGGAGGGGAGGAGGGGGTGAAGGGCAGGGAATAGGGAAAAAAATGAGAACCAAGACCTGTCATGTAAAGGTACAAGATCCCAATAATGAATGTAACTGTACTGTATACCTAAAATGTACCAATAAATTCAATGTGGGAAAAAAAGAATTTTTATTTGATAGTTAAAGAGATAGTTTTGCAAGATGTAAAATTTCTGGAGATGGTTGTTCAACAATGTGAATACTCTTAATTCTTTTGTACCGTATTCTTACATACAGTTAAGAGAGTAAATTTATGTTATGCAGATTACCATTTTAATAGTACCTACTATTGCTTTTAAATAAACACCAATGTAAAATTTTCCTCTACCACTGAAATATTATGAACAGCTAAATGTATTTTTTATGATTGAGTAGTCTTAGATGTGTTTATATTTGTTTTGTAATCCTAAAATATTTCTATCAATTAGTAAAATTTAAAATCTGTGCTCAACATTATTTATAGCAGTGCCCTTATCTGAAGGGTGCAGTAGAGATGGAAGTTACTGATTGCATCTTTCTTAAATTTACATGAAACTGAAAATGGAAAAGAAACATATCTAGCATGTATAGGTACTCAGGGCAGAACATAGCACTCAGAGCAGACTGAGTAGAAATTTTCATGGAGAAATATGTACAACCCCAGACACATATTATTCATCACATACAAAGAAGAACTCCCACATAACAGTGAAGACACAATCTACTCACCTGTTTCATGGACCTCAACGTAGAAGCACAACTGAAATGAGAAAACAAGGCAACAAGAGGACTCCAAATATGTGTAACTCCTAAAAACTCATCCCACGGATGGTAAGCTGATAAAATTCCAGACAAATGATTTTTAAAACTGGTAGTTAAAATGGTCAATAAGATCAAGGAGAGACAAGTAAGTAGCTAAATAAATCACTAGGATGATCAATAAGTGCAAATAAGATACAAATAAGCAATGGTTTCAATTAAGGAAGATAATACAAGATATGAAAAATCACTTCAGCAAGAGAGACAAGTTCCATTCCAAGAAAGAGCAAAGACTAAAACAAATACTGCTTGACATAAAGGACACTTAGACCCCAATAATAGGTGATTTTGACAAACCAATTACATATTGATGAGTCAACTAGACATAAAGGCAGCAAATTAACATCAGAATTAAACTGCAGTATAAATCAAATGAACTTGACTAATTTTATAGGGTACTTCATCTAACAGTAGCAGAGCACACTTTCTTAATCTCACTGAACTTTCTGCAAAATAGATCATATTTTAGGACATAAAGCAAGTCTCAATAAATACCAACTTTAAAAATAATATTAGATCATATAGATAATGATGGGACAAAATTCGAAGTACACAACCAAGAAAACCAGAAACTATCCAAATACATGGAGAGTGTATAATATACTCTTAAGTGATAAATGGTCACTAAAGAAATACAGGGAGAGATTTAAAACATTTCTAGAATCAAACCATAATGACATACTACATATCAGAATCTGTGATAAACAAAGGAAGCAGTTCTCCAAGAGAAGTTCATGTTATGATGACCTACACTAGAAAAACCCAATGAGTCAAAACACATAATCTACTGGTGCATCTCAAGGTCATACTAAACAAGAATAAACCAAACCCCAAACCAGTAGAAGGAAAGAAATGATAAAGATCAAAGTGGAAATGAATGAAATTGAAACTTCAATTGAAAGCACAAAGGATCAATGAATCAGTTTGTTCAGTAGAAAGATAAGCAATATTTATAAAACCTTAGCCAAACATATATAAAAAAGACACCAGACTCAAATTAATAAAATTAGAAATAAAGAGACAACATTACAACATATGTCACTAAAATCCACAGAATCTTCTAAAATTATTTTTTATAATTTATTTCCAAAAATTTGGATAATTTTAAAGAAATGCATAAATTACTAGACACATACAACTAACCTAAATTAAAGTATGAAGACATAAAAAATTTAAACAGATAAATAACAAACAATGAAATTGAAGCAGAAATTAAAAATCTACCCACTGAGAAATGCCCAAGACCAGACGTGATTTCCTGAATTTCATTTAGAATCAGGATTAGTCAATGCAACTCCACAAAAACAGCAATTTATGAGCCATCACTAACTAGATTTTGAGCTACACTATGAAGTATGCAGGTGGGGAACATGGTACAGTACAAAAATGGAAATCTGGACCAATGGACTAGAATATAAGATTCAAAAGAATATGCAAATTATCTGATTTTTTACAAAGTATACAAAATGATGTGCTGAAGAGAAGACAGCCTCTTTAACAAAAAGCACTGTGAATGCTGGATATTTAAAGGCAGATATAGAAATTAGATCCCTGTCTCTCAATCTGTACTGAAATCCAATCAAAATGGACTGAACACTGAGAAATAAAACCGGAAATACTGAAACTTCTAGAAGACAGCATAGGGGAACACTTGAAGCCATGGGAACAGGCAAAAACTTCCTGGCCCAAAGCATGGGAAATAAGATCTGTGTGAAGAAATAGAACTACATCAAATTCAAAAGTTTCAGCACAGCAAAAAAACATCTAGCAGAGTGAAGAGGCAACCCACGGGGAGAAAATCTTTGCTAGGTATCTTTTGGTTAGAAGATTGATAACTCAAAATAACCTCATACAAAACAAAGAAATCAGTAAAAATGTGGGCAGATGAACTGAATAGGTACTTTTCAAAAGAAGAACTTTAAATGGTCAAAAAGTATATGAAAAATGTTTAACATGTCTAGCAATCAGATAAATGCAAATTGAAACTTCATTGAGATTCCATTCATCCTACTCATAATGGCTACCATCAAAAATACAAACAATGGTCTGTGGATTTAGCTCAGTGGTTCGGTGTCCTGCTTTGCAAGCACAAGGACCCGAGTTAAATCCCCAGTACCAAAAAAAAAAACAAAACAAAAAAAAAACAAAAATATAAACAGTGAACACTAGCAAGGATATGGGGATAAAGGAGCTCTTCTACATTGTTGGTGAGAATATAGACTCGTACAACTTATATGCAAATAAATACACAGATTCTTCAAGAGACTGAATATAGAAATACCATTTGACCCAGCTAGACTACACCGGGGTGTATTCTTGAAAGAAGTAAGGACTTCAGTCTATAGTGATACATGCATAACCGTGTTTGTACCGGTACAATTCACAACAGTTAAACTGTGTAAACAGCCTAGAAGACCATCAACAAATGAATGGATAAAAAAATCTGAGAGCCATACTATTGGTTTCCAAGAGCCTGTATGATCCAAGCACCCCAAACACTACTTTTAAATCAAACTAGATCACCAAGAAATCAAATAATAATAAATACTGGTGAGTCTCTGGGGAAAGGAACAATTCTACATTGTGGGTGGGAATGTAGACTAGTACAATCACTAAGAAAATCAGTGTGGGGATTCCTCAAAACATTATAACTAGATATTCCACTTGACCTAGTTATTCTTCTAGGTATCTTCCCCAAAGAGTTAAAAACAGCATATATATGCATATCTGTGTTGATAGCAGCACAATTCACAGTAGGTACCTCTTGGAAACTGCGTATATGTCTATCAAACAGATGAACAGATAAAGAAAATATATAATTTATACACAGCAGAGCACTACGCTGACATAAAAAGGATAAAACTGAGTCATTTGTAGAAAAATAGGTGTACCTTGAGACAATGTTAAGGGAAATAAATCTGATACACGAGTTTAAGTATCACATGGTTTGTCTTCTATGAGAAACCCAAATATAAATAAAGAGCAAAATGAAAGATATGTAATAGGAAGTAAGGAGATAGATCTTTTTCAAATGGGAAGGAGATCAAGAGACAGAAGGAGAGGTGGGAGAGAAAATGAATGAAGAATTAAGATGTATTATGTGCATGTATCCCCTCCTCACAAGTATTGTAATGAGAACATATACTAATAAAAAATAAAAACTGAAGAATAAATACATCCACTTCTTGAAGGAATCAACATTTGACATGAAACTAAGATGGATGAGGAATTATTTAAAAGATAACAGGAATGGGTGGTACAGGAATCTAGATATCTGTTAGGAGAAACAGAATGTAGATGGCATGTGATTTTACAACAAATGCATACATTTGTGTGACCTTATGTGGCTATGCCTAGCTGTAGCAGGGCATAGAGACTAGGGAGCAGTGGAAGGTTAAGCCAGAGAGGAGAGCTTTATGGAGTAACAGGATGGAATGCTAGAAAGGAGTTTTATGAGATGGAATGAGATATAACAAACATAATGTCCATTATCTGTTGATTTAGAGATAATACACCTGTTGACTACACCATGTCTGGCACTGTGTTAGGCATTTGGTATATGAAAATGAAACTAAATAAGTTATGCTTGTTTTTGCTCGAGAAAATTTCAGTAGAATATGAAGATTTTGTAAAGCTGGATGGGTAACTTGAGGCTTTACTAACTGATAATGTCTTTTATAACATTGCCAACTGAATTAACTCTCAATTAATCTGTTTCCAGTCATTAATGCATCCTCAAGGCTTCACATCATACTTATTCACAGATCCAGATCATTTAACACTGCTATGTTCTTGAGCTCAAGGTCCATGTCTTTAACCTGCTACACTGAATTTCTGATTAGTATTATTCTACATTTCAAAATTAACAAGTCCCAAGTAAAGCTCAGCTTTCACTAAGCCATTAAGTCCTTTTGGAATTGTCAGGTTTAATATATAGGAGATAATCTTTGAGTTACCCTGTCTTCATTCCCTAACCTTACCTAGATATTAATTTTTGTGGGTTCATTTTTCATATGTCTCTTGCTGAAAGTATTTCCTCCTTAAGCACACTGGCCTATGGCTTTCTCACCTCATACACAGAATCTGAGTCTCTGCTACACTCTGTTAAAATCATCCAACCTTCTTTCAGTACTACTAAGATGTAGGATCCTACTCTCTGGGTATCTGCTACATTAGCATTAGCAAGAGACAATAAAAATGGAAATCATAGTGGTAAAGAGATGCAAGATTCCTCTTCAAGATTACTTTCCTTTCTTCTACATGTTGCTCAAGTAGTGACCTGAGAAAACATTGGTCTGGATATGATTTTTTACTTTAGTAAAATAATTCTGTATAAGTTAAGTATAATTTCAAGGACATGCTTATTTAGATTTATCTGGGTCTATATTTGATGGTATGAAAGAGTTCCTTGGTTCTTCATGCTGAATTTGGTCTTGCTTCTTTCTTTTATTTTTTTTTTCAGCTTTAATTGAGTTTATTGGTACATTTTAGGGATACAGCACAGTTACATTCATTGTTGGGATCTTGTACCTCTACATGACAAGTCTTGATTCTCATTTTTTCCCCTTACCTCTGCCCTCGCTTCACCCCCTCCACCCCTCCCCATCTACAAACACTTTATTTTCATCTTTTAATTCTCTCACATTTTTTCTTTTCCCTTTTTATTCTTCCCCTACCCATCCCACCTTCCCTACACCTTTAGCTCCTTTGCTCCCATTTCTAAATGTCAGTAATCTTATTAGAATCTTATGCATTGTTGCAGATTATTTACACCAGGGAAACTATTCGGTATTTATACATGTGTGACTTATTTATTTCACTTAGGAGTATATCTTCAATATATATCCATTTTCCTATGAATGAATCTATTTTCTTGTTCCTTATGGCTGAGTAGTATTCCATTTTATAGAAAAACCACAACGTCTTTATCCAGTTTCCAACAGATGGGCAAATAGGCTGTTTCCAAGATTTAGCTATTACAAACTGTGCCACTATAAACATGGGTGCACCTACTTCTCTGTGATATGATTCTTTTAGTTCTCTTGGAAAGATACCCAGCAGAGGGATGGCTGGGTCAAATGGAACCTCCAGTCCAAGCTCTTTGAGGTATCTCCATAATGATTTCCATAGTGGTTGCACTAGTCTGCACTCCCACCAACAATGGAGAAGGGTTCCTTTCTCCCCACAACCCCGCCAACATTTGTTATTGTGTGATTTCTTGATAGCAGCCATTCTTTGTGGGGTGAGGTGGAATCTCAGTGTTGTTTTCATCTGCATCTCTCGAATGACCAGTGATGTGGAACATTTTTTCATATATTTTCTTGCTGCTTTTACTTCTTTGTATGAGAAATGTCTGTTCATTTCGGATGCCCATTTTTGGATCGGGTCTTTATATTTGGGGGGACTGATTGTTTTGAGTTCTTTATATATCCTTGATAATAGTCCTTTGTCTGAGGTACAGCTGGTAAAAATTTTTTCCCACATTGTAGATTGTCTCTTAGTTCTGCTAATGGTTTCTTTTGAAGTACAGAAGCTTTTTAGTAAGATGAGATCCCAGTTGTTGATTCTTTCTGCTAGTTCCCGTGCTACTGAGGATTTGTTCATAAAGTCTTTTCCTATACCAATGTCTTTCAGAGTGCTGCCTAACTTACCTTCCAGCAAGTTTAATGTTTCTGTTTTAATATTTAGATCTTTAATCCATTTGGATTTTAATTTAGTGTATGGTGAAAGATAAGGGTTTAATTTTAATCTGTGGCAGGTTGACATCCATTTTTTCCAAAACCTTTTATTAAAGAGGCTATCTTTCCTCCACTGAGGATGGTCAGCTCCTTTGTCAAAGATGAGGTAGCTGAGTAGATCTAGGTTTGTTTTTGTGTCTTCCAGTCTGTTCCACTGATCCTCAGGCGTATTTCTTTGCTAGTACCATGCTGTTTTTATCACAGTGGCTTTGTAGTATAGTTTCAAATTGGGAATTGTTACACCTGGTGCCATGTGTCTGTTGCCTATAAT
>NW_022900926.1:79153659-79154759 GCF_012274545.1 Fukomys damarensis | reverse complement strand
TTCATTTTTTTGGATGCTATTGTAAAAAGAATTTTTCCCTTATTTCTCTCTCTGTGAGTCTGTTATTTGTGTATAAGAAGGCTATTGATTTTGGGGTGTTCACCTTGTATCCAGATACTCTACAATCTGTCAATTAAGTCTAGAAGTTTTTTGGTGGAGTTTTTTGGGTCTTCAATGTAGAGTATCATATCATCAGCAAATAATGACAGTTTAACTTCTTCCTTTCCTATCT
Source organism: Fukomys damarensis (assembly GCF_012274545.1). Lineage (NCBI taxonomy): Eukaryota > Metazoa > Chordata > Mammalia > Rodentia > Bathyergidae > Fukomys > Fukomys damarensis. Next base: position 79,154,527 of record NW_022900926.1, on the reverse strand, counting down.
TTATTGCTTTAATTTCTTTCTCTTGTGTAATTGCTGTGGGTAATGTTTTCGAAACTATATTGAATAGGAGTGGTGATAGTGGACATCCTTGCCTTGTTCCTGATTTTAGTGTAAAGGTCTTCAGTTTTTGACCATTTAGTATGATGCTGGCTGTTGGTTTTTCATAGATAGCCTTTATCAAGTTGAGATTAAAGACCATCTATTCCAATTTTCTGCAACATTTTTTATCATGAATGGATATTGAATTTTGTCAAATGCTTTTTCTGCATCTATTAAGATGATCATATGGTTTTTGTCCTTGATTCTATTAATATAGCATATTATATTTATTGATTTATGTACGTTGAACCATCCTTGCATCCCTGGGATAAATCTGTCTTTCCAAGGAAGTATTTGTTGCATAGAATATGGCAATCTCCATAATATTAGATTATTCCCATAGTCATTTTATTTCAATTTTAATTGATAGCCCATAGGGTACAGAAGCTTTTTAATACTATTTTAAAATTAAATTATTTTGGAATATAAATAAACTGATAATCATTGTGATAACTTTATATGACACAAAGTATGATTTTTATTATATTACAATGGTAATAAAATCCTGATTTACAACCTGCAGATTTTTTTCCTATGGAGGACTCTAGAGGATATCATATATAGCAGAAAACCCACTGCACTGCCAGCCCTTAGAGACAAAATTGAAAGTGCAGCAATGTCAGTGACCAAGGTTATCTAAGTAGCTGTTTGCCAGACTAATAAAAGTCTGAAGGTAATGACCACCACTTCGAGCACTTCTTGTAATTGTAGAGGCCAAAAGTAACTTGTATTAATCTCATGATGTCTCAAAAAATTAGAATTAAAATGT
>NW_022900926.1:79131528-79151624 GCF_012274545.1 Fukomys damarensis | reverse complement strand
ACTTTCAATAGAGTTTTTAATCTCCTGGATATCAGTTTGAATCTGTTTTATAGATTCCATTTCTTTCCTCTGTTGGGAATTCATTGTTTCCATTTCTTTCTAATGCTGAGTCTTCATGGCTTCTATCATAGTCTTGAGCCCATCTATTTTTTTGTCAGTTTCTGTTCTAGAGTCTCGAATCATGACTTTCATTTTGCTCATCATCTCTCTGGTTAACTGGGAAATTATTTCTGATTTGAATTTTTCTAGAGCCTGATTGATCTGTTTTGTTACCTCCTGTGCTATGGGTCCAGGGAGTCCTGTTGGTTCACTATCAGACTTTTCATCCTCATTTGTCCTACTATTTGCCATTGGTGAACTGGAAATCTGTTTTTGTGTCTTGCTTAAGTGTTTTCTCATTTTTATTTTTATTGTTGGGTTGTCCTTCTTTAATTTCTGGGTATTACTTAAATCTTCCTAATATAGTTGCGTTTTAGCTTTTGAGTTTCTAATGACTCATAGACATTCTCGTTTTCATAATATCAGAGAAAACAACTCTTTAAATCAATCACCACTCTTTGTCCCAATTGATACATTCAGCAGCCCAATAGGATCAGGCACAGCTTGCCAACTGACCACTTATGGTAGTCATTAATGTATCACCTTTAACTCATGTGAATTAGATTAATTTCAAGAAGCAGCTCATAGTATGTTTGCAGTGAATATTCTTTTCAATATGGCATCTTTACCATTTAGGATGGGGGGTTCGACTTAGAACGAGAGGATTAGATAAGTGAAAGAATTAGAGCAGGTTTGAAGTGAATCCAGAGGTTGTAGAATTACCTTACTATCTTTACAAAGCTATTAGCTTCAGGGGGGATAGAGAGAGTGCAGGAATAAGGACAAGAATATATCCCCTTAACAATAACAGGTGCTTGCCTTCCCTTGAAGGTACAGAGCCATGAGTGAGGTAAAATGACTGGAGAAAAGAACATAAAGAGAAACCCCTCCTAAAAACATAAAAATAATAAAAGAAGAAGTCTGAGTTAGGGCAGGAGCTGGAATAAAAAGGGAGATGAGGGATAATATGGTGGAGCAAGAGACTCAGTTGGAGAGAGAGGACAGAAAAAAGAAAGAAATTTTAGGGTGGAATGAGGAAAAGAAAAAAGAGAGAGAGAGAGAAAAAAAAAGAATTTGAAGGGCCTCTTTCAGACTGACTCTGTTCTCATATTATACCACATGTACAGTCATATGCAGAATTGAATCCCCTGGTCTCAGCTAGCCAATGGCAGTTCCCCATGACTGAGACTGAACACAGTCTACAAGGCCTAACTTGAGTTTCCCTACCCTCAGGGTTGAACTCCACTCAGTTCTATTACAGGTTTCCCCTGCCCTTTCTTTAAAGATGTTCAATGTTGGGAGCTCAGAAAACTACCCTTCATGAGAACCTATGCCTCTGCAGAGTTGGTCTAAGGACTGGCCCAATCAGGAGGTTTGAGAATGGGGGGGGTCATGGGGGTATTTCAAGGGCCTTCCTTACTGGGTCTGTTGTCACCCAGTCCGGAAGGTCGCGCACCTGCCAGGTGATCTCAGGCAGGCAGGCAGCTGAAGAGACCCCCTCTGGGGTCTTTGGGTCCTTGCTGAGTCTGTGTCACGCAGTCCGGGAGGTCACGCACCTGCCGGGTAATCTTGCTTCTTTCCATACCTGAAATGTTGTGTTGTCTTGACTTTGGATTAATCCTTTTCTATAGGAATTATGTTCATATACTTGATGGCCATTTCTTATCTGTTTGTTACCTAAGTATCCTTACCCTTGTTTTACCACTAAGATGCCCACCAACCTGAGTTCTGGAAACCAACAGAATTCTAGGATACCTAGATTTTGTTAGTCTTGTTATATTGTGATGTTTTTTCCCTTTCAATGCCCTGTGTTTGAGTTACTTGCAAGTGAAACCCACCTTCTAACAGCACATTCAGTTAGTGGTGAGTATAGTGACCCCTAAGGCCTTTGACAGTTTAGATTAACTGCACAAGTCCAGTCCTTGTCAGTTTGGCATTAAACACATCTCCTTAATCCATATCTAATCTATAAATAAACACAATAACATGTTTGGGGCCGGGGATTTAGCTCAGTTGTTCCACTGCCTGCCTTGCAAGAAGAAGGACACGAGTTCAATCCCTGGTACAAAAAAAAAATCAAAAGACAATAACATGTTTATAATCTCATGTAGCATGATACAACTATTCTACGTGCAACTGAAAATTCAATATTTCCTTCCACAGTCTCAACCATTCTACCATTGCTCAAAAGTTAAAGTTAAAATGCTTGTATCTGAACCCCTTTAAAATAAAAAAATCAATTTACTATTCTCAATATGCAGTCGTGAAGGATAAATATCCCCATTCCCTAGGGAGGAATATGAGGATAGAAAAAGAATCAAACCAAAATAAAACTAAAGCCTAGCAAGACAAAGACTTAATCCCCTAGCTCTGTGACTGGCATATGAGGCACAGTGTGCTAAAATGTAGGTTCAAGAAAGTTTGGGTGGTCTCATTTCCAGAGCCTCACCTGTTGTAGCCTATGAGACCCTCTCTTGGGCTGTTTTCATTCATTGCCTGCAGCTTTGCTCTGCAGAGCACTCATGTTTCTGGCATCTGTGACTTCCTGGGTTTTCCCTTGCACCTTCATATGCATTCCCGCAGCTTCAAACACAACTCTTTCCGGATAGACTGCCTGGCCTCCTGGATCTTCCTCTCAAATCTGGATGAAATTATCTATGGGCTCAGAATTATTCCATTCTGCATTCCAGAAACACAAAACCCATGTGGGTGATGAACAGCTGTGCTGTCAGCTGGAGCAGTAGTCCCAAGGAATTACTTCCCTATGTGGCCCTTCTCGAGCAGGGACCAATGGTGTCTTTCCTCAAATGAATGATTTATACTTTTTCCCTCTTAACCAGAAGTGGGTGGGGTCTTGCTGATTCCTGAGATGTCCTCAAGATATATTTCTTCCTGTACCCTTATAAAGCACTTGGTTTCTTTTCAATGCTGCTAATTCTTCAGCAACCTCACCACTTTTGGCCCCAGTTTTACAGGTGCTTCTTTTCAGGACAAAAGTTAAGGTTCTCCAACTATGTTTTCTCCAGTTTTTGCTCCACATTCTGACTATAAATCAGCTAGCAGTAACTATGCTCCATCTTGAATGTTGGACTAACCTGAAATTTTCTCAACTAGAGAAGTCAGTCCTTTGTTTTGTTTTGTTTTGTTTTGTTTTTATTTTTGCTCAGTACTGGGATTCAGACTCATGACCTTCTGCTTGTGAGGCACACAGCACCACTGAGCTAAATCCCAAGGTAGTCCACTGCTCTTAAATTCAGCCTCTTAAAAAATTTCAGGGAATAGCAAAATGTAGACAGTTCTTTGCCATAATACAACATGCATGGCCTTTATAATTCTCAATAAAGTACCCATCTGAAATTAGCGTTTACTGCCTGTATTTTTTATCAGAATCCTGGTTTTCTGAGGTTTGACCATAACCAAACATCACATTCTACTTATATCACTTAGGTCTTCTGTATGTCCTATCTCCAAACTTTTCTAAACTCCTTTCTCAAACCATTTCAAAAAGCTTTTGAATGATATAGTCAGGTGTAGTTATAACAACCAGCCCTATTTCTCTGGTACCATAATTTTATTTTGTTTTCGGGGGGTACCAGAGATGAAACTCAGCTCCCTGCACTTGCCAGGCAGGTGGTGGAGCCACTGAGCTAAATCACAGGCCTGTCCATTATTCTATATTTGTATTCATCACTTTTCCCATTGCTGAGGAAAAATATCCAACATCAACAACTTAATGTTAATATCAACATTAACAACTATCCAAATTAAACAACTTAGGTTTAATTTGGTTCATTGTTTCAGATAGCTCAGGCCATGGTCACTTGTTCTAAAGAAGAAGCATCAAAGTCAAGGAAAATGGAGCAAAGCCTCTCAATTTTTGTCAGCTAGGAAGCAGAGCACAACTGAAGAACACCAACAAGAGATACACTCTTTAAGGTATAGCCCCGTGACCCACCTGCAATACTTATTCAGCTATAAACACAGCACCCTCGGGATCCATCGCCTCTCCAGAAATCTCTTAATTTAGTCAAGTAAACAAGATTTACTTCTCTTATCCTAGTACTATTTATCAATATACTGCTGTGTCATGAAGTCCACTCCACTGACTCAGGGACTATTCTGAAAGTTTCTTCTTCCGTATTTCTATTGTATTTTCTATCTTAAATATTTTAGTCCCTAAGAATATTAATCAGAAAGCGTAATATTTGTTTTCCGTTTGTCCTCATTCCTTAAACAGCCATGAACTCTAGAAAGAAATAAGTATATTTTATAAAATTTAATCCATTGTATTTACCCACTTTACCAAGCCATAGGTCGGTATAAAACAAATTTGATAAATACTAGATAGTTCTGATGGTTGACATGTATATTTTGTGGTTCTGGCAATCTGATACCAATAAAAATGCATATATTTCTCTTAAATTTGGGAAATATCTTTATTTTTGTGGAGCTTATAGTGTAGTTGAAGGAGACATATGTGGCACTTTATTACCTAAACATTTGGCAACCTTTGTATCCTGTTTGGATGCATATTGCTAATGATAAATACAATGATTTTATGGCAGCTGCTCAACTTTAATACTACTAATAATATTAATACTAATAAAAACTAGCATTACCTGGAAAATTTTCTACCCAAATTTATGTGGAAAATGATAGTACTCCTTTTTCCTCCAAAAAAACAAAAATAAAGCATTTTATGGTTAAAATTATGGATATCCTTTAGTCTTTGGAGTTATGTATAAATGGTCAGAGTGTTCAAATCCTGGATCCGCTTACATAGAACAGTAATAAATTTTCAGTTTTCTCCAATTTACCTAGTAAATAAAGATGAAATGGTATTTACCTATTAAAATAATTGGAGCATTAATAAATTCATGCACCAAAATATTTGGCACATGAACAGAAATAAACACTGGTTGTAAGGGCTCTGCCACCACTTAACTGAGCAGATCTCCCAGAACACTGTTATGATAATACGATGAGGAGGAGGAGGAGGAGGCACAGATAATATTTATTAAGTAATTTGGTTTATTTTTCCTGGTTCCTGTTAATAATTTGTAATGTGAAGTTCCAGTTTACATTTTAACCCAAATCTTACACCTCTCAGATCCTTTTGGAGTATGGAAATATTAGGTTACATACACAGGTAATAAAAGTAGGAGCTGTCTATTATAGGTAGGGGAACTTTAGAAACATAATATTGACCCTATTCATAATCTTGCTGGAAGTTTTGGGTAGGTTAATCTCTAGACCTCAACTTTCTCCAGTGCAGGAAGAATATTTCAAGCAGTTCTCAAGATGCCTCTTCCATTATCATTCTATGGTTTTGACCTATTATACGTGTTTAGGATAACAAAAATATGAAGTAATAACAATTCATTAGATAATGTGACATGCCTTCAATCAGTAAATGTCAGTGTGAAGTTAGGTTAATTAATAAAAGCAACCCAATGACAAATGGAGATCTTTTAAAAGGAGAGAAATCAGAGTCGGAGGGCCTCCAATTTCCCTGTTGCATGCACATGAAGTAAGGAGCTGAACCACCTATGTCTGATGAGCAAAGAAGGGGGCACATGAAGGCTCTCAGTGAGTGTTTAAATGTTATTTCAAGGATAACATGGAAAAAACTGGTTATAATCTATGAGTACCACAGATCAGCACTATTTGCCACCAATTGAATCCCAGACAGGTAAGTTCTGTGAAATACTAAGATTGAGGAGCCAATAGCCAGAAGATATTTATGGTAGAATTCCACATGAAATTTGCCTACAGAATGTCCCTGTGATAGAGTGCTAGCAACTCTCCTCCTAGAATTTCTATTTAAAAAACAAAACAAGACAAAACAAAACTTTCATTATCCTTACTATTTCTCTTTCTTTAGAGGTAAACTAAATGTCTATCCTTAGATGTTTTTAAAAATTTAAATTGAAGTCTAATTTATGCACAGTGAAATGCACAGATTTCAAATGTATAGCTTAATGAAATTTGAAAATTTTATGCATCCATTTAACCCACACACTACTCAATATTTAAAACATTTCCAACACCCCAGACAGCCTCCTTGGACACTTGCCATCTAGTTCCTTCCCTCAGTGATAGCCATGGTCTGATTTTATCTGTAGATTGTTCCATTCTTTATATAAGTGGATATAATGTGATATGAGTTCTTATATCTGTCTTCTCTAACTCAACATAGTATTTTTTAAATTTGTTTTGCATTAATAGTTCGTTCTTGCTACTGATGAGTGTTTTTCCTTTTAATAACTCTATTGCATTTAGTGAATCCATTTTAATGATAAATATTTAGATTGCTTACTACTTTTTTGACTATTATTAATAAAGGTGTTTGAACACTTTCTTTCTTTCTTTCTTTCTTTCTTTCTTTCTTTCTTTCTTTCTTTCTTTCTTTCTTTCTTTCTTTCTTTCTTTCTTTTTCTTTCCTTTGAGATAGGTCTCACTATGTAGCCCAGACTGATCTCAAGTTTGGAGGAATAATCCTGCATCAGCCTCCCAAATACTAAATATTAAAGTACTAAATACTAAATAATAAAATATTAAATACTCCCAAATATTAAAGGCATGCATCACTGTACCTGACTGAACTTTTTTTTTACATAAGCAAATAAAAATATTTTACAGATATTTGAATTCTTTATACCTAAAACTTAATGGAAGGAATGGTTCCAATTAGAAAAGCAAAAGTGCACTGAAGACCTAGAATGGGGAAGATAAAATTGTTTGCCTAAACAGATTATATTTGGAATTTGGCTTCAAAGTCATATAGTAAATGTTATTACATCATTAAAGTAATGTATAATCATCATTTATTAATTAGGGATAACAGCTTTCAAGTCTGAGGAAGAATAAAAAATTGAAGTTACTCAGCTGAAATAAACTACTTTTATTACCTGAATATTAAATCTACTTGAGAGATATTTTTCATTTCATGAAACTCTTTACTTTGGAAAGTCCACTTGTATCAACTCTATCATTATAGAAAAAAACCGAGATCCAATTCTTAGGTGGTTTCCTTTTACCCTGTGAACTGCTGAGTTTTAGTTCTTTTTATCTTCAGTTTTCCTGATCTGTAAAGTTGAAAGACTATGTTAAACTACCTCCCAAGATCTTTTCTGGTATTAACTTCTGAAATACTATGACTCCTGATGAGGATGAAGTCATCATAGTATAAGGCAGCATATTTTTTTAAAGAAGTATTTGTGTGAACATGTTTTCACTTCTCTTGTAAATACCAAAGCATGTAATTACTGTCATGACATATGTATATATTTAAGCTAAGAATTTTCAAAAGTTTTATTATTTTACAAGCTCACCAGCAATGTAAGAAAACTCCATTAATATTTTATTTTTAAAATTTATATTCATTTTAGTATTTGTGAAGTGATATCTCAGTGTAATAAAATGTTAGTTTTCAAGGTACTTAACTATTTTTTCATAGCTAAACATTTTAAGAATGTTCAAAATTCTTAGGCAAAAATTTGATCTCTGAAAAACCAGTTTATTCTATTTTGTAAATTCTTGATGAATTAAACTCATTTGTGTTATACAAACTACAGAGTTACATCTTTATAATACAACTCAGAGTAAATTTCTACTCACATATGAAAAAGTAAATACACTTGCAATAGAAGTAAAAGTAAATATGCTTTTGTAGAAGAAAAATAAATACAATTACACCTGAAGCCATGTATTAAACAATTAAGATTAGTAATATAAAGGTTATAAGTTATGAGTCTGACATACTTAGAGTGAAGAGTGACCTTTTTGTTAAATTTATTGGTAGATTTTAGGTATAAAATGTGATAACATTCATCACTGGGAATCTGTACCTTTACATAATGTATCTTGGTTACTATTTTTTCCCCATTCCCCTGCCTGCCCTTCAACCTCTCCACCTCTCTCTATTTACAAAGTCTTTGTTTCCATTTTTTCCTTTTCTCATATTTATTCCTTTCTCTTCTTTCCTTTTCCCTACTACTCTCACTTCCCCTTTGGACCTTTTGTTCCTGTTTCACATTGTCTATTATACATTTTGATCCTTATTTACACTTTCAGTTTTTCACACCAGAGAAACTATTCAGTATTATACATGTGTGTTCTATTTATTTAACTTAAGATTATGGTCTCCATTTGCATCCATTTAGCTATAAATGTCTCTAGTTTCTCACTCTTTGTAGCTGAATAGTAGTACTCCATTTTACAGAAAAACGATGTTTCTTTATCCAGTCTCCAGGTGATGGGCAATCAGGCTGTTTCCTAGTTTCAGCTATTACAAAGTGTGCTACTACAAACATGGATGAACATATGTCGCTGTGGTATGATTCTTTCAATTGTTTTGGGAAGATATCCAGTAGAGGAACAGATGGGTCAAATGGGACCGCTAATCCTAGTTCTTAGAGATATTTCCATATTGACTTCCCCAGTGATTACACCAGTCTGCATTCATACGATAAATAGAGAAGGACTCCTTTCTCTTCACAACCCTGACAGAATTTGTTGTTGGTTGATTTCTAGATAGAAGCCATTCTTTCTGGAGTGAGATGGAACCTTAATGTTGTTTTCGTCTGCATCTCTTGAAGGACTAGTGATGTTGAACATTTTTTCATATGTTCATTTGCTGCTTGTACTTTTTGTCTGAAAAAAGTCTGCTCATTTCAGATGCCTATTTTGAATTGGGTCTTTAAATTAGGGGGATCTGATTTTTAAAGTTCTTTATATATTCTAGACAGCAGCCCTGTGAGGAACAGTTGGTAAAAAAATTTTTTCTACATTGTAGGGTATCTCTTAGCTCTATTGGTGGTTTCTCTTGTGGTGCAGAAGCTTTTTATTAAGATGAGATCCTAGTTGTTGATTCTTTGTGCTAGTTCCTATGTTACTGAGGTTTTGTTAATAAAGTGTTTTCCTCTTCCAATGTCTAGCCTATCTGCCAGCAAGTGTAGCATTTATGTCTTAATATGTAGATCTTTGATCCACTTTGATTTAGTTTAGTGCATGGTGAAACATATGGGTCTAGTTTTAATCTTTGGCAGGTTAAAATCCAATTTTCCATCACCTTTTATTGAAGAGGCTATCTTTTTTCCACTGAGGATGGTTTACTCCTTTGTCAAAGATGAGCTACCTGAGTACGTCTGGAGTTGTTTCTGCATCTTCTAATCAGTTCCACTAATCCTTGAGTCTGTTTCTTTGCCAGGACCATGCTGTTTTTATCACAGTGGCTCTGTAGAATATTTCATGTTGGGGATTATGATACTCCCTGTCATGTCTTTGTTGCCTAGAATGGCTTTTGCTATTCTAGGTCTCTTCTGATTCCAAATGAATTTTTGGGTTGTTTTCTTTAGCTCTGTGCAGTATATTGTTGGAATTTCAATCAGGATAGCATTGAATCTGGCCATTTTCACTATATTGGTTCTTCCTATGGAGAGCAACATATTATTATGGAAGGGAAATGGGGAGAGTCAGAATGGTGAGCCCTGCTTTAAAAGACCTGTGAACTTTATGATATTTTTTGCAATGTTTAAGGTTAATTCGAGTGTGTATACAATTTGTGATAAACTCCAAAAGTCTAAAAGTGACCCATGAAATCTTCAGGAAGTAATAACTAGATGACTGATGCTTTGAAATATTGTTTCCATTTTCACTATTTTAATTTCAGATGTATTGTTTATTAATAGTTGCAGTAATTCAAGTAAATGTAATTTCTCTTTGTTATACACCTCAATCTCTTTTCTGACCTATCCATGTAAAATGAAATAAAAGCAATGACCTGCTCAATATCAAGAACTGTACCTCAAATCTTTAGTTTTCAAGTACTTTTTTTCAAGTATTGTACCTCAAAGCTTTACTTGGATGTGTAATATATTAGAACATAGAGCTTACTGTTTCTGTTTGTCTAAACCTGTAGGTGTTGAAGGGCTTGGAATTTTTACTCTCCACTTAGTAATAAAGGAGGGAAAAGATCTGTTTGGTGGCCTGACCCCATGCCAATGAATGATTACCTTTTTAATACTTTTGCATATAATTTCCAGTTTGATTTTTCAAATTCTAATTTAATCAAATTTGAATAACTAGCTTTAAGAGACCATTTCAGAGAAAAAAATAACTGAATTTATCCCAGTTCTATATTTACATTAGAATATAAAATGTTCTAAGTGCTAAAGGCTAGATAAATCCTGATAAACAGCAGAGTCTTACATCATTGTTGCTAAGTGTGTGCTACAGATCCGCTTACTTATCAAGTTTCCAATTCAAAAAGAGTGGAATTTTTTTTCTGTATGTAAGGAGAATCTGCATACATTTACAGTAAAATAAAAGCTTCTTAACTTTAGAAAATTATGCTTGAGTGTCTCCCTTCAATGATATAAATGGGTGGGAAAATCTTTACTTGAGCAAAAAAAAAGTTAGGATATCCTTGATTTCACTATGTAAAGAACAGAGAAGGAGATTGATCTTGGTATATATTTTACATGCAACACCTTCTGTGTGGACACCTAAACTACCCTTCTTCCTCCTCTTTCTCATACTTCTCTTCCTCTTCTTTCTGGCTATACTTTTCTGAAATCTTCTGCTTATATTCACCTCTGTGAACCCATGTCCAGAATGATTTGTTGCAGGTTTGAAAACAAAATTAGAAAGCTTTCATGTTTCCATAGGTGTGAAACTTGTTATATCGCTTATTCTTTTACTATAAGACTTATTTTACTGTCTCTTCTTTCTATCTCTGCTTGATCTCAGCAGTATAGTTTTTAGCCCATTAAAATTATGTCCTCATTACTAATTCTAAGTTTATGGTCTCAGTACTTATCTTCTGGGTGCTCATAATTGACTTTGCTTTTTTTCTTCCTTGAAAGTATACTTCAGGATCCAGGATATAGTTTGTTCCACCCCACTTTTATTCTTTATTTCAGATGGATCTTTTGATTTTTGTCCAAAGTTTTGTGCTTTATGAATCTCAGTTACTGTCAGTTTTAAGGAGATTGCTTTCCTGTGACTGGTAGCAATTGCTCTATAATTTTTCTTTTTGTTGGGGAAATTTGTGTTGGGAGAAAGTATGCAATTATAAAGGGTATGTCTTAGAGATGACTGGTGAATCTGGCACTCAGCCTTATGAAATTTGAAACTCAATCTCTTCTGTATTCTAAAATAGTAAAATGCAGTTGTATTGAATCATACAAAGAGATCTCACAAAAGACCAGTATATAATATGAGAATATAGTTTATTAATTTGAAATGAGAAATGTAGCTATTAGAAAAACTGGACATTTCTCTTGACTTGATCTGCTCATCTGTCCATCTGAAGTACTTGTGACTGGTAATGGCGTAATCAGAACAAATGATGTTAACCAAATAGACTTAATATGTAATGACAGCCATCTTTGATAGCTTACTGAGCTCAGCTCCATAGCAGAAATGCTCCAACCAGATCAGCTGTCTACGCCAGTCTCTCTCCTGGTGAACATCTGCTTTGCAAACATGATTGTTTAGCCCTTTGGTGTCATCTTTGCACTCATACTGCTTTTGAGTGACATAGTCTTTGCTTAATTATATCAATATTGTTGACTAGGTTATTTTAAATACTTGCTGACCAAAGGGTATGTTTATTTTTATTGTATTTGTTTAGTTTAATTGTTGGAAGAAAATCCTGTCTGCAATTTTATAATCATCCATTTGTTTACATGTAAATTCATACTTTTACATGTATGCTATGATATGTCCAGAATATTATATTTGAATATCTAGCTCTAAAAGTGATGTGGAAAAACAATATATGTCCTCTCAAATACTTCTGTAGCTAATTCTGAACATTTATCAAAAATTTTTTCCTATCTTGCTTTGAGCTTTTTATTCCTGGTTATGTAGGTATGCTGTGTGTGTGCCTTACAAAAACTAGTCAGTCTACTCAGGAAATTGTAGGTTGAAACAGAAATCTGAAGTTATATTTGTAGTAAATCAAGACATTTTTAAAGACAAGGCATAGCTTACACTGACCTAAAGAAATGAGTATGTCTTCACATTTACCTTTAGTCATTAGAAGTATTATGGAGGAACACATCTTTAAATGGGTTGTTTAATGCAGAGGAACATATAAGAGATGAAAAAGTGACAGATGGAATCCATAGATTTTAGTAGAAAAGTCATTCCAAGAAGTAATATTTGAGGGTTTTGAAGAATGAGTCAGCTTTTCCTGGTCAGGTTGGAGGAGAGCACTGTTCATTGTGTCTGGAAAGGCTGAGTTTGGCTGCAAGTTAAAGGCAGAGCAGGGAGTGAGAGGACAGAAATCAGGAAAGACGAGCTGCTGCTGCTAATTCTGAAGGATCTTCTTTATCCTGATTGTGAATCTTGACTTCTTCCTATAAGCAGATGCAAGCTAAGAAGTCATTTAAGCGTGTAGTAGGACTTCTTGTATGTATGTGTGTGGCTTTAGGAATAGACATATAGATACCAAAGAGAATGGCTTGAAAATGAGCCACGAGGGTAGTAGGGGGGGTTATTGGGTGGATTACATCTGACATGACTGTGCAAATTATAGTAATAAGGAGAAGAGACACCAGATTTAAGGTATGTTACTAAAATAAGCATTTATGAGATTCAGAGACCAATTTGATTTAAAGAAAAATGAGAAAAAGTGAACAATTATAAATGTATCTTTGAAACTTAGTAAGTAGAGCTGTCTTTTACAAGACAGAAGAAACGTCTAAGGTAGGCACAGTGAAAGGTTATCTGTTACACCATGGACCGATTAGATTTTTTTCCTTTAGTATGGGCGCACCTTGCCATTCAGCAGGCAGCTGAAAATCAAAGAGCTAAACTTAGGAGAGAGACAGAAGCTGGAGATAGATGGGGGAGAAAACACAGATGACTGAAGCTGAATTCACTAGAGACAACCTATAGATTGAGAAGTCAAGAGACTCGAAGAGAACCAAAATGCTTCTCTGTGTTGTGTAATAATATTTTGGGTGAATGAGCTGAGAGATCAGAAGATAACTTCTGAGGCTGGAGATGTAACTCAGTGCAGGATCACTTGCCTAGCATGTGGAAGGCCCTAGGTTTAATCCCCAGCACTGAAAAAAAGACAGTTCATGGATATTCTGGAAATCTTTGGGAATGTCTTGCTATCAAGGAATAATCAGCAAGTAAAGGGCCCTCCAACTCCATTCTCCCAGTCACGTCTAGACCCCAGTTTTGTATCTCTATCAGGTGGAATAACTTCACTTTGTGGAGTTGTCATAGCAGCGATTAACCTATCCTACACTAAAGATACTGACACTGATTTTTAAAATGCTTTTTATTTATTTATTTCGGTCCTGGGGATCAAACTCAGGACTGTTCTTGTGAGGCAGGCACAGCACCACTGAACTAAATCCCTGGCCTGACACTGATTTATTTTTACTATTTGTTTTGTCTTTTATTTTTGAATTTCATACTTTGTGTTTCTTATTTCTTTAGCTGAATAATAAACTTTCTTTTTGATCAACATCATTTCTTCTAAATATTCTACTTTTATTCCCTTCATACTTCGTTGAAAACAATTCTTCATTCTTCATAGTTTTCACATGTCCACCTGTTGCTCTTTCCAACAGATTCCTTTCCTGGCTGCAGAGTGTTCTTTAATTCTCTATATCTTTATATATCTTTTGTCCTTTCCTTTCCCTCCATCAAAAGCTCCGTTTGCTTTTAAAATCTACTCAGTTCTTGTCTCCATCATCCCCCTCTTTGGCTATTTAATTGAAAACATACTTTAAGACCTTAATTTATCTGGCAACACATCTTCAAATACCACAAGTACTACTTCTGAGAAAGTGACTGCTTCAAAGTGTACAGTTTTTGAAAGAGGAGATTGTTTTATCATACTTATATATTTTTCTTATATTTTTGGAGTTTTAAAATCTGTTAATGTACAATGAACACAATCCTACTTGATAAATATTTAAAACAAATGTTTCTATAAATCCGCAAACACTAATACTCCATTATAAATATTTGAGTATAAAATTTTGTTGTGGGGGCCGGGGATTTAGCTCAGCGGTTCGGTGGCCTGCCTTGCAAGTGCAAGGACCCCAGTGCAATCCCCCATACCAAAAAAAAAAATTGTTGTGGAGAGAATTCATAATTTAGTTGATTTTTAAGAGTCTCCAAATGAAAATAAATTAAGGATGAAGAGCTTACCTTCAATTTATGCAAGTTATAAACGTGATTAGATTTTTACATGAATTTGAAATAATTGTCATAATTGATATCCCTGCTTTGTTTCCTTATTCCAGTCTGATTCTCATTAATATTATATTTTATAACTTACTGATCTTCTTCAATAAGATCAAGTATTGGCTGCTTTCCTATAATCATCACTATTTTGTAAAACTTTTAAATGTAGCTCTACTTAATTTGCTTCTTTAGAAAAATACTTTTTTCAGAAAAGGAAAAAGGGAACTTCTGGCAGCATAGAAGTAAAGTGTGCAATTTTCTAGCCATTCAGCTGCCACCTGCCCTGCCACCAGAGATTCAGTCCAATTATATTCACTGATCTGAGCCAGCCAAGGAAAGCGACATGATGTATGTGAAAGGGGAGGTTCTTTGAAGAGTTAAAGCAATCTTTGCTTAAAAGCTGGTTCTGTTTTTGCCCCGATGCTTGCATTAACTGCTTGTTCCTGCACATGATGCACAGTTTCCACAGAAGCAAGTGACAGAGTGTAAACTGATGGTACTGACATTAATCATGAGGAAGTCTAATTTTTCGAGTCTTCAGTTACACTAAGTGACAGAGTGCTTTTTACTTTTCTCTTCCAGAATTCTAATGTGCTGCATGATATTTAGACTTCCCACTGTCTTCTAAGTCTCCCTTTGTCATATTGATGAATGACTGTGTCATCGTCAGGGTGCCATGGCTTGGACCGTGAGGGTATCTGGTTTATTTTTTTGCCTTGTAGAAGAAGGCTTGAAAATTTCTTACCTGACGAGGTGAGATGGGTGACCTTATGGAAGGAGGCAGTGATTCTCCACTTCTGAGTGAGGCTCTAAGGCTTCTGCAGGAGTCAGCTCATTTGATGTTGATTCAGATAGTGCATGATCTTTGTGGCTTTCAACTATTTTTTCTCTCAGATTATTTCCGTTTGTATAAATATAATATTGGGTAAGTGATATTACATGCATTTAGATTGAAGGAGTATTTGTAAGATAATGAGTTACAGTTTGGGGACAATGTTATACTTTAATTGAAGCTCTCTTTCATTCAGGATCTAATAAAATTTGATACATAAAAATGTCTTTTAAGCTGCGTAGACCTTATAATAGGTCTTTGCAGTGAGGCTATAAAATAGATGGCTAAGATCATACTACAGTTTTTTTATGATTTTTTCTTGAGATGAATGGTAGTGTCATTGTTTTATAAAATAAATTAAATTTGCAGCTTCTGAATATGAAAACTTCTTTCTTTTTAGAAAATATTTCACTTACTGGGTGCAAGTAAGTGTCCCATAATTGTTTTAAAATATTTATTGGTACATTTAAGGTACACAATATAATGACATTTATCATTGGAAATTTGCACCTTTACATAATCCATCTTGGTTCTTATTTTCCCCCATTCCCCTGCCCTCCACTCCTCCCTGTCTACAAAAATTTGTTTCCATTTTTTCATTTGCTTCTTTCCTTTCCCCTCCCCTCCCACTTCCTCTTCCCCTTTGCACCTTTTCTTCCTATTTCACATTATCTGTTATACCTTTTAATCCTTATTCACACTTTCAGTTTTTCACACTAGAGAAAATATTTAATATTTACACATACGTGTCTTATTTATTTCAGTTAAGAGTATCGCTTCAATGTGCATCCATTCAGCTATAAATGTCTCTAGTTTCTCATTCTTTACCATAATCTTTAAGCTTAAGATGAAATTGATCAAAAGTCAGCAATCCTTATAGGTAGTGTAGTAGTCATTTTTGTGAAGCAGATTAACATTTATCATCCCACTTTGTGTCAAAGCAGCTAACGTCTATTTATTTAACAAAACAATACACTTTCATTCACTTTAGTCTTTATGTTATATGTTACATCCCTAAACCTGTTCCTCTTACATGACTACTATTTTTGCATCCTTTTAATTAACTACATCTCTCCATTTTCTGTCTCCCCACTTCCCCTTCTGTGATAACCACTTCTCTCTCTCTCTCTGTATATATCATTGTAATTTACGTGTATATCATTTTCTAACTTTGCGATAGCTCTTTTAAAAATTTTCATGTAAGTGAAATGGTCCAATATTTTTATGTCAGTGTCTGGCTTATTTCTCTTCATCTGATGTCCTCAAGGGTTTGCATAAGAATATTATGGCTATGGGAATCAGTGTAGAAATTCCTCAAAAACTAACAGTAGAAACTTCATTTGACCCAGCTCTTCCCTTTATATGTCTCTTCCCAAAAGATTTAAATACATCATATTATAGTTATGCATGCACACCTGTGTTTACGGCAGTGCGATTCATAATAGCTAAATTGTGGAAGCAGCCTATATGTCCATCAACAGATGCGTGGAGAAGCAAACGTGGTGTTTACACACAAGGGAGTAACTACTTTGCCGTAGAGAAAGATAGAGTCATTCATAGGAAATGGAAGCACCTTGATACCATAATGCTAAGTGAAATAAATCAGATATGAGAAACTCAAATTGTGTATAAAGAGAAAAATAAAATAAAAATAATAGGAAGTAGGGAGATAGATCTTTCTCACACGAGAAGGGGATCAAGAGTTAGAGGAAGGGGGAAGGGAGGAGGAGCAAAAGGGATGGGAAAAGGAACTAAGATGTGCTGTGTACGTATACCACCTCCATACAAGGAATGTAAGTATGAACGCATACATTTTAAAAAGACCATTATAATACGAAAGTCAAGAGAAATAGTAAATAATGTGAGACAGTGTATTAGAGCTCTAAAATTGTCTTAACTTAATGGCTATGGCACAACACCCCTTTGTTAGTGAGCAGTTCTGTCGGTTAGGTGTCCAACACAGCATGGCCTCAGAAAGCTAAAGTCAAAATATTGCCTACAGTGAGTTCTTATCTGGAGAACCGGAGGAGGGGGAGTGAAGG
Source organism: Fukomys damarensis (assembly GCF_012274545.1). Taxonomy (NCBI): domain Eukaryota; kingdom Metazoa; phylum Chordata; class Mammalia; order Rodentia; family Bathyergidae; genus Fukomys; species Fukomys damarensis. The sequence goes on along the minus strand of NW_022900926.1, from coordinate 79,134,431 downwards.
AGTCTTTCCCAGACTCACTCATCGTGTTAGAATTTGGTTCCTTAAGGTTGTAGATCTGAGGCCCCCATTTCACAGCTCCTAACAGCAGCAGGTGACTCAAAACTTCTCCAGGCTGGCACATCCCTGCCATGTGGCTTCCTCCGTCTTCAAACCAGCAAAGGAGTTCTAAATTCTCCTTTGCATCTTTGTATCCTTTTAGTTAACTACATCTCTCCATTTTCTCTTTCCCCACTTCCCCTTCTGTGATAACCACTTCTCTCTCTGTATATATCATTCTCTATCTCTCTGTATATATCATTGTATGTATCTTCCCTACAAGTTAATATGTGGAAGCCCTAATCTCCAACCTACTGATATTTGGAGATGAGATCTTTGGAGAATAATTAGATTTAGATAGGCTTTCACAATGGGATTCGTGTCTTTATAAGAAAAGATTCTACAGAAATTTCTCTCTATAGATACTATGTGAGGACATAACAAGACATCTAGATTCATGACTAAATGACCATGTTATTATGTTAAAGGAATCAAGATAATCTCCCCATGTTAAAGTCAATGAATTGCAGCTCTTTTGCATCTGCAAAAAAAATTATGGCAGTACTTGTTTTACAGTTTGATTTTAAAAGTGGGAGAAGTTGTGTATACATGAGTGGTTGTTCTAAACTTCTGCCTGCCACAGATGACAAACCCATTGACCATTCATAATCTTTTTTCTTCTATGGCACACATAATCTAGAAGTTGGAAAACCTTTAACCCGGTTTTCTAGCCTCACTTCTGGGTAAAATGATTTCTTAATCCAATTTTAACTAACAAACCATTAGGAGGAATTCGATTGGATGCTACGAAGAAATTTTTGTTTTCCTGAAGAAAGAAACAAATGTCCCAAGAGATTTTCTTCCTCTGTTCTTCCTATATGGAATGCAGGTATGGGACTTGGAGCTCATAAACTGGCTATCTAATGGTCAACATGATAAATACATTTATCAAAACCTTTGGTACCAGCAAGTACATTTGTCTCATTGTGAAATTGGTGATATTATTGTTTGATAAAACAATGCTTAGGTGAATGGGAAAGAATCAAAAGTCCTTCTGGGCATTGCTGAGTTGCTGTTCTAATCTTAAATCATTATATTTCCAGACTTCTTATTAATTTTGAGAGATAATTAAATGTTTTAGTGACAAAGTTACTAATTTTTGTACTCAGTATATTCCTATTGGATATAATGCAAAATGATGAATTACTATTTTGGGTAGTTAGTAAGTATAAGCCATGAGTCTAAATGTTTTATGTATTATTACTGTAAACTCACAAACATTCTGTCAGAAATGATTTAGTGTTACTTTTGTCAGGGCTCCTCTGTTACAGAGAGAGCAAGGACAAGGGCTGGGATATCAAAACAAAGCTCTCTTACTCCAAATGCCTGTGTTTATTTCACCAAACCACACTGCACCTCTTGAAGGCTGAATCTTGTACCTAAGGACACTTTCTTAATGTTTCCTCATGTTAATTTGGCATTTTATATAATTATAGATTCATAAAAATATTATAAGTATTTAGAAACCTTCTGCTATAGATTGAATTGTGTCCTCTCCCCTACAAATTCATATGTTGAAGCCCTAATCTCCAATGTACTGATATTTGGAGATGAGATCTTTGGGGAATAGTTAGATTTAGAGAGGCATTCACAATGGGATTAGTGCCTTTATAAGAAAATATTCTACAGAAATTTCTCTATAGATACTATGTGAGGGCACAGCAAGAAGGTGGCCACCTAGAAATGGGAAGATAGCCCTTGTAATCTGACCATACTTTCCCTTGATCTCAGACTTCTGCCTTCCAAAGCTGTAAGAACATAAATTTTTGTTGTTATAGTTACTCTAAATTATGCTTTCACCCAACCTGAGCTTACTAAAACACCTTATAAAAATGTAAAACATGATGTAGCAGCACTAAAATATTAATTTTGAAATAGAATTCAGCAGCAGAATTCTTTTACTTACAGATACTATGATCTCAACTATAACAGTGTGCGGTAGCCACACACTTAAGATATAGCAACATCTAGAAATGCTGTGTAACTCAGGATTTGTAAAGATACAAGAAAACAAGGAGAGTTTTTAAAGCCATAGTAGGGAAGAAGAACCAAATATTTGGTATGCAATATATTATAAAATTCCTTAAAGTCCTCTCACACACTATCAGTTCACCTTTAACATGTACAGATGACACTCTTTTGAGTGTTCTGAGGAATCATCAGTTAACCAACCTGTGTTTTCCATATGTTGTTGCAGCTCGGCTCACTGTTTATGTTCGTGATATCACCGCTGTACCATACGTACTTGCCCCAGGATAGCCATTTTGTCATAAAAAACTAAAATTGTTGTTAAAGCTATATTCTATTAAGTAGCTTTATTTTCAATTCAGTCCTATATATTTTTTTTTAATTTTATTGAGTTTATTGGTACATCTTAGGGATACAGTACAGTTACATTCATTGTTGGGATCATGTACCTTTACATGGCAAGTCTTGATTCTCCTTTTTTCCCCTTACCTCTGCCCTCCCTTCACCCCCTCCTCCCCTCCCCATCTACAAACACTTTATTTTCATCTTTTCATTCTCTCACATTTTTTTCTTTTCCCTTTTTGTTCTTCCCCTACGCATCACACCTTCCCTACACCTGTAGCTCCTTTCTTCAAATTTCTAAATGTCAGTAATCTTATTAGAATCTTATGCATTGTTGCAGAATATTCACACCAGGGAAACTATTTGGTATTTACACATGTGTGACTTATTTATTTCACTTAGGAGTATATCTTCAATATGTATCCATTTTCCTATGAATGAATCTATTCTCTCGCTCTTTATGGCTGAGTAATATTCCATTTTATAGAAAAACCACA